>NC_047114.1:24880748-25025649 GCF_902500255.1 Thalassophryne amazonica
GCCCCCGTTGTTTCCGGTGGTTGAGGGAGAGGTCGGTATGCCCTCGGTCCAGGCCCACCTACGGAAGTGCCGTCGGGTGTGGCGTGCCGCCCGTTCTGCTTTGCTAAAGGCCCGGACGAGGGCAAAAGCCCATGCAGACCGTCGGCAGACCCCGGCCCCTGTGTATCGGCCAGGGCAGGAGGTGTGGTTATCCACAAAGGACATTCCCCTCAAAGTGGACTCCCCCAAGCTACAGGACCGTTACATCGGCCCTTTCAAAATCCGTAAGGTCATCAGTCCAGCCGCAGTGAGGCTTCAGCTTCCGACCTCACTGCGGATCCATCCTGTGTTTCATGTGTCCCGAATCAAACCACATCACACCTCACCCCTCTGTACTCCGGGTCCGGCGCCGCCTCCTGCCCGGATCATTGATGGCGAGCCGGCTTGGACGGTACGCCGGCTCTTGGATGTCCGTAGGATGGGCCGGGGCTTCCAGTATTTGGTGGACTGGGAGGGGTACGGTCCCGAAGAACGCTCCTGGGTGAAGAGGAGCTTCATCCTGGACCCGGCCCTCCTGGCCGATTTCTACCGCCGCCACCCGGACAAGCCTGGTCGGGCGCCAGGAGGCACCCGTTGAGGGGGGGGTCCTGTTGTGTGGGCCGCCAGAAGAGGAGGTACTGCTGGCCCACCACCAGAGGGCGCCCTGTCTGGAGTGCGGGCTCCAGGCACCAGAGGGCGCAGCCGCCTCACAGGAGCAGCCAGGGTGACAGCTGTCACGCATCACCTGCAACAGCTGTTACCAATCATCTGATCGGCAGGGGTACATCAGCAGGACGACGTCTCCACCTCTTTGCCGAGATATCGTTCTACCTGGAAGGTAACATTCTCAGCTAACTGTGTGACAGTAACCTTTTGTGACTTTTGTGCGTTGTATAACAGACTCCTTTTCCAACGAGAGGTGGAGGTAGTTTTCCTGCCGTGCGGATTGCTGGGTGCAAACGCGCCCACATTTAATTGTTTCTTTGTTCCTCGCCAGCAGTACCAGGTCCGACACGCGGAGGCAGTGGCCACCTGGGAATTCGGGACTTGGCGGCTCCAGTATTCCCGGGATCTGGTGGCGGAGGAAATCGTGTGGTTCCGGTTCTGCTTTGGACAGACGTCTCCTATCTTCGAGCCTGCCCACACGACACCTTTTGTGATTTGGCTTTTTGTCCATTGTTGTAATCTGTTGTATTTGTTGTGCCCATTCACAACAGTAAAGTGTTGTTATTTGACTTCCTCCATTGTCCGTTCATTTGCGCCCCCTGTTGTGGGTCCATGTACCTACAATTTCCCAACACTTTGCAACTTTGTTAAATATTTGGTTGCTTTGTCAGTTTTTGATCACATTCTTCTCCCCCCACAATTTGGGAGCTTATGTCACAAAACTGTCATAAAAATTCACTGCCGGCCCTCCGTCTCTCTCCACCACTCCCCTCCCTCCTCAGATCTCTGTATATTCGGAGCATGATGGCTTAGTGGTTAGCACTGTTGCTTCACAGCAAGAAGGTTGTGGGATCACTTCCTGTCCTTTCTGTGTGGACTTTGCATGTTGTTTGCATATGTTTCCTCCAAGCAATCTGGTTTCCATCCACAATCAAAACATGCTTGCCAAATTCTCATATCTCATCATTGAGCCGCTTAGTTGGGTAGGGAGAGTTCCCATGGGATAAAAAATATTTTCAACCTACCATCCCTGGTTCTCAAGACCAAGCACCTAAGTGGCTCTACTTTTTATTTTTTAAAGATATTTAGGTGTACCTTGGTAAACACTAGTAGAGTTCCACCTTAGATTTCAAATGTAGTTCCACCTTAGATTTCAAATGTATAATAGAAGATATACCTTACTGAATTGTCATATCAGCATGACATATGATATGACTATGATTTGACACAAAGTGCAGCAACAGTAAAAATTAAACATTCTTAAACAAAACAGTAATAATACCACACTCATTCTGCACTCATCATAAGGTTAGGATACTGTGCCCTCCAAAAGTATTGGAACACTTGGAATTTCACACATTTTAATTTGTTTAAGCCATTTTAAATACAAGAAATACAAAAAATAAAGAACAAAATTTCTAAAATTATCTTCCTCAAACTCAAACTGAAAG
Organism: Thalassophryne amazonica; assembly: GCF_902500255.1. NCBI lineage: Eukaryota > Metazoa > Chordata > Actinopteri > Batrachoidiformes > Batrachoididae > Thalassophryne > Thalassophryne amazonica. The sequence continues at coordinate 24,882,884 of NC_047114.1, forward strand.
CAAATCTCTAAAACTTGATAAAACCTGTAAATAATAATCAGTGGATGGAAACACGAACATTTCCAAATCACTGAATATGTCTTGGACTTTATTTACATCAATTAAGAAGAAATACAAAAGTTTCTTTCACCAAAACATGAAATCTAGGCTTTTATCTCAAATGTACTTTCTGTAAAATTGTAACTGAACTTTCAGGTCTTCTTTTTAAGAAAATCCTCCTCTACACCACCTCATCAAGAAGCTGGCTTTTCTATTTTTAATTAATTTATATCAGGTTGTAGAGATTTGCTTTTAGTTTGAGTTAAGGAAGATCATTTTAGAAAAAAAATGTATTTGAAATGGAATAAACAAATTAAAATGTGTGAAATAAGAAGTGTTCCAAAACTTTTGAGGGCAACTGAGAAACACTGAGGAGCAGCATCTTACATCTCATATATAGTGCAGCAGATAAGAGAACATTTCTGCAAATGGTGATACAAGCATCACATTTGACACAAATAATCCATAGACACGAACTCTTTAAAAAACAACAAAAAAAAAAAAACTGATTGGCCATTTGAATTTTCAATAGGCAGCCAGGTAGGGGTCAACTGAAGAATTACACAGGGGTCTAAAATAAAAGATGCTCCAATCATACAGAAAACGACACCACATTATTTGCCTGATCATAAAGATTCCAAAAAAGGTATACAGTATGGACATTCTGTGACTGAATGTTATGGAGTTATGAGGTAAAACCAGCAAGAATGGTGACAAAGGTCAGTTTCAGTTTGTACAGGGGTCAAAAGTTAAAGTTGCTCCATTAATTTTGCTCCAGCTGTATTTCTGCTGAATTTGATGCTTGTATCACCATTTGAAGGATTGTTTCAATTATCTGCTGCACTAATAACCCAACAGAGCATGAATCAGCTGCTGTCTGTTAGCTTAAACGTGTATATAAGGCCCCCCGAATTAAAGGAGAAATACTGCTTTTAACAACCTGGACCTCATTTCTGGCATAACATACGGTCGTTTACTCACCAGTATAAGTTTGGTGTGATTAGAAGTTCATAGTTCAAATGACATGTTCAGTTCAAATCTGAAGCAAACATTTTTGTTCTTCTACTAAGGTGGATTAGTGGTCCATTTGTGGTACACAGCACTAACTGGACAGAAGGAACCAAGCAGTCAATGTGACTCACTGATTTCAAAATGCAGCTCTTTCAACCAGACGTGTGGTGCTGTGACATGTCAATCATCTGTGTCCAATCACGTTTCAGGGGAGTCCAGTGAAACTCCGGCCTTCGCTCTAGCTCCACCCATGCCAGGAAGTGTTCAACATTTCCTGATTCACTGTGACTGAGTATTCAGCACTTCCTGTTTGAGTGTGAGCTTGCCACTGAGTGCCCGCCAGATTCAATGGGATCCAGTCTGTCAATCCAGGAAGTGTTTGACATTTGAACATTTCCTGTTTTATTGTGGATTTGAATTTTGGCACTTCCGGTTCAGGACGCCCTATACCATGAGTGAGCTTCGCACCGCTGTGTGCCGCTTCACTCATATTATTATTTGTTTTAATGCAATCCATAGAACTGTGTCAAGAAAGCAGCAACCCACAGAAATGCACAGAGAACAGAGTTTAGCTCAGGCAGATCTCTTTTTCTCTCTTTGCCCTCCCTCTATCTCTCCACATATGTGATCTCTTTCTTCACCTCTGTTTCTCACTCTGTCTTTGCTCCCTCTCTCCATGTGCATAATCTCTCTCTACTCCCCCCCCACTGTGTGCGTGATCTCCGTCTCTCTGCTTGCCCCCCCACCCCCCGCTCTCTCTCCCTGAGAGGATGTGCACAATCAGTGAGGAAATATGAGGGCTGTACATAAAGTATAGGTCCTTTTTATTTTTTTCAAAAACTATATGGATTTCATTCATATGTTTTTACGTCAGACATGCTTGAACCCTCGTGCGCATGCGTGAGTTTTTCCACGCCTGTCGGTGACGTCATTCGCCTGTGAGCACTCCTTGTGGGAGGAGTCGTCCAGCCCCTCGTCGGAATTCCTTTGTCTGAGAAGTTGCTGAGAGACTGGCGCGTTGTTTGATCAAAATTTTTTCTAAACCTGTGAGACACATCGAAGTGGACACGGTTCGAAAAATTAAGCTGGTTTTCGGTGAAAATTTTAACGGCTGATGAGAGATTTTGAGGTGATACTGTCGCTTTAAGGACTTCCCACGGAGCGAGACGTCGTGCAGCGCTCCCAGGCGCCGTCGTCAGCCTGTTTCAAGCTGAAAACCTCCACATTTCAGGCTCTATTGATCCAGGACGTCGTGAGAGAACAGAGAAGTTTCAGAAGAAGTCGGTTTCAGCATTTTATCCGGATATTCCACTGTTAAAGGAGATTTTTTTAATGAAAGACGTGCCGACGGGTCCGCGTCGGGACGCAGCCAGCGCGGTGCAGCGGCACAGGAAAAACACCTCCATGTTGATAACCATTTGTAAAATCCAGGCGGCTTTTGATGGCTTTCAGTGGAGTGAGTATATGAGAAATTGTTTAACAGCTGGACATGTTCCAACTTGTCCTTAAGGCTTCCAACGAAGGGTTCAAGCATGTCTGACGTAAAAACATATGAATGAAATCCATATAGTTTTTGAAAAAAATAAAAAGGACCTATACTTTATGGACAGCCCTCGTATAATGCCATTCGGGGTTTTCACGTATCCCATAATCCCTTGCGCACCAGAGAGTTGCTGCAGTCAAAATAACATGAAGAATCCACATGATGACAATTGTAAATGAATATTATAGTACAAAAATGTATTTTTTTTTTATCCTTTTCATCACGTTAATAAGAGACTGCTGCATGATACCCTGACAACTTGCTAAAACAATTGTAACAAATAATCCGTGTCTGCTACGTTTAATCTGCGTGGAATTTAATGAGCGGAAACTGAATTTCAGACATATTATATATATTAGTCTGGAACAAAGAGGGCAAACAGTGTTGTAAAGAACAATAATCAAGATGTTAAAGAGCAAACTTCACTTTCTCCCAGAACGACAGGCAAACATAACGGAGAGACAGCCTGTGATTCTCGCACGTTTACATAAAATAAATGCAATAATAACATCTATAAGCCCAGAGAATATATTCACAAGAATTTTGGACACAATATAAAAATAGTTTAATGTTGCGATGTTAATGCTGTTGTCCGTGTGCAGCGGTTAAAGTGCAGCCCAATTAGAGCGTCTCAGTGCAGTTCTCAATGTTACTGAGATCTCGCAGCGCAGCGACCTCTTCGAAGTTTGCGAGATTTGAAACCTGAAAAGCCTCAATGCTTTCATTGTAAACTCCACTCCAAAGCTTCCCCCCGACAGCAGGAAAGCAGGTCTACATCTGTTTTTCACACTTTTTTATCTTTCAGCTCTGCTATTCCAAGAAAGCCCCACCGACATTGACCTGTGTGTGACCCCTCACCCAGTCACACCGTTTTTCTCTTACTCACTTCATCTGATAGTTTTTTTCTGGCTTTTTTTCCATTTATGAACATGTAAGAAATAAAGTTATTGGCTTGTTTTTATAGCTGCTAGCTTGCCGATGCCTCCACAGGGGAGTATGTATGTGTGGTTTTGTAGTCCTGTAAAACAGTTTGTGTTTCGTGACACCTGAGACTCTCATTCACACAACACTGGGTCGGTTTCTCTGAAGTTGCAAGGCTGGTTTTCTGACATGAGAGCTCTGGTGGGGCAGAGAGAGCCCCCATTCTTCGCAAAGCAAGTCATTTAACCATTACAGTTACTCCCAAACAATAGGGCACCACAGTCTCGTTTGAACCCTGCGTGGGATTTGGCCACTTATGGGGGGACCTTCACTGCTGTTGTGCAATATATATACACAGCATAACTTCACACAGATAAATGATATACTGTTTTGTTTTTGACTGCAATCACGGAAGCAGTCGTGAAAAGTATTTTTTTTCAGTTCCCAGTGGAGAAGGGAAGACAAAGTGAGTGGGACACGTCATGTCGGTAGCTCCGTTCTCTTGCATATAAAACTGCCTCGACATGTTTGTGAGCTGGGTCAGAAACTAACACATGTCCACTGTCCCACCACATCGTCACTTTTTCTTTGCATTTTCACTTTATTTTTGTGTAATTTGCCCAAAAAAAACCATTGAAAATGTTGTGGTTTTTTCCCCCGGAAGTAGAGAATTTATGCCATATGAGCCTTTTTTTACCCCCTTTAGCGCCAGCCATCATACAAGACTGCGGTGTCCAATTAATGTAAAAAAGTTACTTTGTTCTCCTTTATGGGGCAGCATGTCATAAGTCACAGAATCCAATGGAGGGTGACCTTTTGTGAAATGAAGTTTCTAGTATTTACAGAAAGTGTGCAATAATTATTTAAACAAAATTGGGCAGGTGCATAAATTTGGGCACCCTTGTCATTTTATTGATTTGAACAGTGGTGGGCACAGCTAATCAAAAAGTTAGCTTTGATAACAGATAATCAGCTAACTGAAAGACCGATAAACCACCCAAAAATTATTGGAACAGATAACCGATAACTTCCAGTATTGTCTCAAGTACACTTGCAACTACTAACAAGCTGATTTTGAGCTTTAACACCACGATTGCATCTGGTAGCATCAAAGGCAACCACAGACCCAAACAATGAGTCAGCCCTTCTGTCTTTGAGCACTGCACACTGCTGGATGCTACTGTTTACTACATAGCTTGTAGCAGAGAAGCAGTTGATAGGAGCAGTGAAACTCAACTCTCTATTCAATAACAGTGTCGCTGTCAGGTGCTGGTCCTGGAAAATAAAACATTGCTGACTTATGGTTTGGATTTATAAATAAAATTAATACTGAATAACTCCATTAATGTAAATTCTGTCATTTGTACAAAGTTAAAATATAGCATATATTGTTTAATGTTAAATACTGCACTAATTCTGAAGTTTTGTAACAAACACAGACAGATGCCAAAGAGATTATGGGTAAAATGTGCCTCCGCTAACACTGATTGGTTGACTCATTCTATGCAAAATTCAACATGTTAATATGAGGTGTGTGTTGGGTGTTTACATATAAATGCACTTTTGTAAAATATGCCATTTTTTTATTTGTAAAAAAAAGGGCATTTGTACAGAGTCCGCATGGGGACATGGTGGTTAATTTTTTTTTGGCCCAGATTATTGCCTTTCCCTCACAATAGTTTATGCGTTCCCTCGCAATAACCTAATATCATATTAAAGCTTATGCCTATCAGAGCACACAGTGAGTGGAATCAGGTAGGGAGTACTGAACGCATATGCATGCGTGCCAGTGGTGGGCACAGTTAACCAAAAAGTTAGCTTCGATAACTGTAATCAGCTAAGTGAAAAGTTATCTTTTTTAATGCTAAACTACCTAAAAGCTTATCAGAAATTACAGATAACCGATAACTTTAAATTTTGCCTCCCATACACTCTCAGCTACTAAGAAGCTGATTTTGAGTTTAAACACCACCTAAGCTTCTAATAGAACCAACAGCAATCAAAAACTCAAACAGCTAATGAGCCAGTGCTTCTGTCTTTGAGTGCTCTACCCGCTGCTGTAAGGGAACATAATTTACCCTGACAAGATACAGTGGTGCCACAATGAGGCAGAGGTCTTAAAATGGAAAGCAGGTTTGAATTATGGTTTTGCTTTAAAAATAAAATTATTCCAGATAGAATAACTACATTAATGTAAACTCTTAAAATGTACAAAGTGATATATAACACATATCTGTTAATTTAAAAATAACGCACAAATTCTGAAGATTTGAACATTAACACACCAAAGGGATTATGGGTAAACTAAGCCTCCGCTCATACTGATTGGTTGATTCATTCATTCCATGTAAAAACCAACACAAGTGAATCAATGTAATGTGTTGGTGTTTACAAATAAATATGGTTTTGTAAAATATGTCATTTTTTTCCTTTGTATAAAAAAAAGAAACAAATTTTCAAGATCCCGCAAGACAGCGCCTATGCACACGTGTGATGACATCACAACTCTATCTGCTTAGGGAGACGAAGTTTCTTTCAGTAACAAGAACTGTCAAAAAACTTTCTCATGTGTTGGAATTGTGTGGCAGGAGGAATTGCCTTTTGAATGCTTGAATAATGATGCCAGTCGCACAAAGAAATCAAATAATAGTGAAAACATGTTTGGTGCAGTGTTATAACAGATCAATCAGTCACTCCGTGAGGCGTCATAACATCAAGCCTGGTTCACATGGCAAGATAATTAGGCTGATATCGGACCCGATCTTTCCCTTCCGACATTCTCAAGGATGCCCCGACAATCGTGATGACGCTAAATATAATCTTATCAGATATTTCTGCCGTGTGTGGTTTGTAAGAGTGCTCTGATCTGCTCAGAAAGACATGAGGAGCTAAATGTGACATGCAGCCAATCAGAAAGAGAGGTGTTTGACCTGGGAATGTTCTTGTGTGAAATCTGTTTGTGTGTGTTGTTTTTACCGTGTGGCTGACACCACACACTGTACAACTAAACCTGTCAGATCTATCATTTGTTTTTATCTCCATGTGTGGGGTCTCTCAGGTTTTGGAAACCTACAAATAATTTTAAAATCCTGCGGTCAGCAACACTGTGATATAACCAGTCGCCAGTAGATGGCGGCAGTGTTCTATGCATTTTGACGCTGGTTATATCACACGGCCCTGAATCACAATTTCGGCTTTTGGAAAAGCAATCTGGGCTTTTTCTGGCATTTTTACATAAAACGACACAATAACAACGTCTATAAACCCAGAGAATATATTCACAAGAGTTTTAGGCACAATATACAAAGATTTTAATGCTGTTGTCCATGTGGAGCCCAATCAGAGTATCTCAAATGCATTTCTTCTGTCATGAATGTACTGAGGGTACCCATAATGCTCCTCAACACAGCATGTCCACACTAAAACCTTCAAAATTAGTGCATTACTTTAAAAATAAAACATATATCTGATATGTTGACTTTATAAAACTTTAGACATGACGTTAATTTAAATAACTTGTCCTAAATTAGTTTGGTTAAATTTTTAACCATAAATTAAAACTGTATGCCTCTGGATGGCTTGGGTGATATTGCCTATGTATTAGCATGGGGTCAAAAGAAATTAGTTTTTTTTTTTTTCTGTGACCAGCTCTCCTTTGCTTGCAGAGGATAGAGTGGTTTCTTGTGGAACCAGCTCTTCTCTGTTTGCAGATGATAGAACTGTGCATCTACTACAAAACATTTAACAGGTAAGTACTCAACTTATTATGTACTTCATAAATGTTTATAACTGTTAAGCTTTGTTTACCACATCTGCAAAAATATGTTTACGGTCTAAAAATTATCTGACCAAAATTTATTTTTAGTTAATTGGTCTGATGATGGTTTTCAAAGTTATCTGAAAAGCTAATCGGATAAGTAAAACATTATCTTCTGTTATGTGTCGGACGCAGCTCGGAGAACCGACCAGCGTTTGAAGGACCCAGTATGAAATAAGCAGAGCACGGTACAAAGGCTAACTGAATTTAATACATAACAGTGATAATAACAAAAAAGGTGCGGTCTGGCGTGGTGCGCTCCCAGCAGCGCTAACGGTCCGGAGCCAGAAGCTGTTTCGGACCCAAGGACCCCGCCGACACCCCCCAGGTGGCCGCAACAACCGAGTCTGTGAAAGAAGGAACCATTATGTGAGTCCACACTCTACACACAGAACACTTAAAGGTGTACAAACAGCAAACACTTCCTGGCTTGATTACTGATCAGCTTCCCAACCTGCAGGCATGGAACATCCCGTTCACAAAACTCCACTGCAGTGGAAGCTGATACATGACTAACAAACAGCTCAATACAATAAGGTGTGAGGGACACCACATTTACTGACTGTATAACTGTTAGTCACAAAATCTAACGTACCTCAGGAAGTGTGCTGACGAGCGTGAGACCTCACCCCCTCCTCTTTCACAGACTGTGCATCAAACCTGGACGTTCTCAGCATCCGCTGCTGATGAGATGGCTCCCGAGACGACGATCTCACCCGTCTGGTCACAAGGTCGAGTCTCTGGCAAATACACACTGTGCACTCCAGTCTTAAATGCCAACATGTTCCACTCCATCCAGATGCACCACAGCTGTGAGTCCTGACGAGTCGCAGGTGATCAGGGTGAGGTCCTGACAGCCTCAGCAACACAGCCACTCAGTCCCAAATGCACGCCACCTGGGAGGAAAACCAAAAAACAGAAACAAACCGGCAGCCAGGCCCCCCCCAGCCATATAACAGTACCCCACCCTCACGGGAAGCCTCCCGGCGACCACACACACCTGGCCCAGGAGAAACACCCCCCTCCAGGGACCATGGCTGGAAACCGCGTCTGCGTTCATCCTCCAACAGACTGGTTGAACTGGCTGCATCTTTGCCCCTGTCTCCGACAGTCTCTTAGCACAGGTGTGGCCAGGAGTTCTTACACCTGTGCGGTCAGCCTTTATCCAAACATGTGGTGATTAGTCATAAAACAAAACAACCAAAACACCCCCCCCCTCCCCAGGGGACCGTCCCATCAAACCCCAGGGAAGGGGAGAAAGGAAAAAACAACCAAACCCAAGCCTACAAACAAAAATACTAAACACACCCCCCCCCCCCCCCCCCCCCCCCCCCCCCAGAGGACCGTTCCATCAAACCCCAGGGAAGGGGAGAAAAGAAAAACCCAAACTCAAGCTCACAAACAAAAATGCCAAAATACCCCCCCTCCTCCCCCCAAACGACACGTAGGGACCAACACCCCCCAGAGGGCCACCCGCCAGCTCCAGGAGTAATAACCACGGCCAAGGTCCCTCTGGGATCCAACGTCACCCACGGGGACTACCAGCGCCTCCCAGAGGACCACTCGTCAACTCCAGGAGACGCCTCCCCTCATGACCAATGGACCCAGCCTCGGCCGTCCACGGCTAGATGGACCCAACGCCCTTTCCCCCCCAGAGGACACCAGTCAAACCCTGAGGGCGGAAACTGGGGGGGGGGGAAACAAAAAGACACCCCAAACCCCCCCCCTCCCCTCCCGGGTGCAGCGGCTACCTGGGAAACGCCCAGCACAACCTAACTGCACCCCTCCAGCAATGCCGACACTACGGCACACCCGGCTGGAGTCAGAGGAGAAGAGAGGGCATAACAAAAAACAAAGAGAAAAAACAACCCAAGTACCACCCCATCACCCCCCAGGGGACCGTTCCATCTAACCCTGGGGATGTGAAACAAAAAGAAATAAAAGAAAAACAAACAGACCAACACACAGTCGTTTGGGTCCCTTTTTTTTTTGTTCTTGTTTTTTTTTTTCTTTGTCAAACAGGCTGCAGGGTCACAACCCCAGACAAATAGTGAACAAAAAAAAATAAAATCCCACACAAAAACCAACTCAAACAACACCCACACAAAATGAACTAACACAAAACAAATCAGTGAGTTATACCGTCAAGCTCAACCAAATGGAACACACCTGTTCCTACTCAAGAGCTTGACGGTAACGTGATTCAGTCACCACAAGGGGGAACCAGAGTGCAAAAAATGAAAAAACCCCTTTGGCGACAGAAAAAACAAACGAGCTGCTCTTATGTGCGCAGCTGAGTGCAACACACAACCAAAATGTGCTCAACTAAATAACGCCGGAGCTGATACAACAGACGCAGTAGTTACCTTTGTCCGGGGAAACGGGGCTACGACTGTAACACAGGAAGCCCAGCGACCCGTGCTAACAGAGCTCCGCCGTGCGCGTGAACCCATTACAAACGCACTCTTGCAGCTCCCGTTGACACCTCTTATCCGGTCGGAGTGTGACGCGAAGCCGTCGCCAGTTACACTCCACTACGACCCACGGATAAGGCACAACACAGGAGCACGGCTGCAAGAGAGCACAAATCAGTATCCAGTAATGGGTCTCAAACACGCACCTTCCGGGCGGAGAGCCCCGCAACTGATCCGGATAACCACTGAACGTCTGCTGCCGCCTTCCCGGCGCGTTACCGTCTCTGCTACCGCTGGGTCCGTGATGTTTGGCCAGAGACTACTGTTATGTGTCGGACGCAGCTCGGAGAACCGACCAGCGTTTGAAGGACCCAGTATGAAATAAGCAGAGCACGGTACAAAGGCTAACTGAATTTAATACATAACAGTGATAATAACAAAAAAGGTGCGGTCTGGCGTGGTGCGCTCCCAGCAGCGCTAACCTTTAACACTTAAAGGTGTACAAACAGCAAACACTTCCTGGCTTGATTACTGATCAGCTTCCCAACCTGCAGGCATGGAACATCCCGTTCACAAAACTCCACTGCAGTGGAAGCTGATACATGACTAACAAACAGCTCAATACAATAAGGTGTGAGGGACACCACATTTACTGACTGTATAACTGTTAGTCACAAAATCTAACGTACCTCAGGAAGTGTGCTGACGAGCGTGAGACCTCACCCCCTCCTCTTTCACAGACTGTGCATCAAACCTGGACGTTCTCAGCATCCGCTGCTGATGAGATGGCTCCCGAGACGACGATCTCACCCGTCTGGTCACAAGGTCGAGTCTCTGGCAAATACACACTGTGCACTCCAGTCTTAAATGCCAACATGTTCCACTCCATCCAGATGCACCACAGCTGTGAGTCCTGACGAGTCGCAGGTGATCAGGGTGAGGTCCTGACAGCCTCAGCAACACAGCCACTCAGTCCCAAATGCACGCCACCTGGGAGGAAAACCAAAAAACAGAAACAAACCGGCAGCCAGGCCCCCCCCAGCCATATAACAATCTTCAATAATTAGCTAATTAGCGGAACTGTGCCCACCACGGGATTCGAATACATTTAGCACTAATTATTGGAACACAAAATTGTTTTGATAAGCTCACTGACCCTTGACCTCCTTACACAGGTTAATCCAGTCATGAGAAAGGGTATTTAAAGTGGTCATTTACAAATGTTTCTCCTCTTTGCATCTCTTCTAATGAGTGGCAATATGGGAGCCTCTAAACAACCTCAAATGCCTTGAAAACAAAAATTGTTCAACATCATGGTTTAGGGGAAGGATATAAAAAGCTGTCTCAGAGATTTCGGCTGTCAGTTTCCACTGTGAGGAACATAGTGAGGAAATGGAAGACCACAGGCAAAGTATTAATTAAGGCCTGAAGTGGCAGGCCAAGAAAAATCTCAGATAAGATGAAGTGAAGGATGGTGAGAACAGTCATAGCCAACCCACAGACCTGCTCCAAAGATCTACAACATGATCTTGCTGCAGATAGTGTCTCTGTGCATCGTTCAATGATACAGCGCACTTTGAACAAGGAGATGCTGTAATGCAGAGGAAGCCTTTTATGCATACACACCACAAACAGAGTCGATTGAGGTATGCTAAAGCACATTTGGACAAGCCAGCTTCATTTTGGAATAAGGTGCTGTGGACTGATGAAACTAAATTTGAGTTATTTGGACATAACAAGGGGTGGTATGCATGGTTGAAAAAGAACACAGCATTCCAAGAATACACTTGCTACCTACAGTAAAATTTGGAGGTGGTTCCATCATGCTGTGTGGCTGTATGGCCAGTGCCGGTACTGGGAATATTGTTAAAGTTGAGGGTCACATGGATTCCCGTCAATATCAGCAGATTCTTGAGAACAATGTTCATGAATCAGTGACAAAGTTGAAGTTGCGCCAGGACTGGATCTTTCAATAAGATAACAACCCTAAACACTGCTCAAAATCTACTAAGGCATTCATGCAGAGGAACAAGTACAATGTTGTGGAATGGACATCTCAGTCCCCAGACTTGAATATTATTGGAAATCTGTGGTGTGATTTTAAGTGGGTTGTCCATGCTTGGAAACCAACAACCCTGAGATGTTTTGTAAAGAAGAATGGTCAAAAACACCTTCAACCAGAATCCAGACTCTCATTGGAAGCTATAGGAAGTGTTTAGAGGCTGTTATTTCTGCAAAAGAGGATCTACTAAATATTGATGTATTTTTTCTGTTGGGGTGCCCAAATTTATGCACCTGTCTAATTTTGTTTAAAGAATTATTGCACACTTTCTGTAAATCCTATTAATTTCATTTCATTTCTCAAATATAACTGTGTTTATCTGCTATATGATATATTTAACTGAAATTGCTGATCCAGACAACCAATGATTTATAAATGAAAATCATGGAAATCAATTGGGGTGCCCAAACTTTTACATACAACTGTAGATAGTCCAAACCATACACTTTTGGGATCCCTATCATCAGATAAATAATGTGGAATACTTTTCAATATGATTGGAGCATTTTTTTTAAAATGTTGACTCCTAGCTGCTACCTTGGGGTGGCCAGCATGCATTTTTGTGTAGACTCTGATACACTAAGGCTGGATTGTAAGCGTTATTTAAGTGGTACAAATTAGGTCCGAATTGGCTTCTAGTTTATGGATTATAGAGTCAAACGTGTGTAAAAAAAAATTAAAACATGACCATCAAATTAGAGGATTCTGCACAATATTTTCTAATCCAAATACAAGACATTGATCACTGATCTTTACAAACACCTTTATGACTGTTATTATTTAAAAGAATGCATGAATAAGATGATGGAAAAGGAGGTGACAGCAGCAAATGATTTGAGCCAAATGGTTCATGCAGTGGCACATGTTAACCAGCAGATAGTGACAGATACCTCAGATTAAACGACACTTCTACACTGCAGCGAGTCTGACCTTTCACAGCGGACGCATGGAACAGCTGAACTCTGCCCATCGCAGCCAAGACTAAAGTTAAACTCTAGTTTCCTGCTGTGTTTCTCCATCAGTCTGCCACATTCCACTTCCTGATCAAGCCTCATTATTTAAACATCCTCAATCTCCTCAAGTGACTCCTTATGGCAAGGAGAGAAATGTGCTCAGAGGACACTTCTGGAGTCCAGGCCATCATTATTCGGTGATAAACACACAGCTGCGTGATGCTTCTTTAACGGGCGCCTTTTCATGGCTGTTTTGTCAACGGAAAAGTGCTGGAGCTCAACAAGGGCAATAAAACCACAGTCCGTCTCTGTCTCTCTCTCTCTCTCCTCTCTCTCTCTCTCTCTCTCTCTCTCTCTCACACACACACACACACACACACACACACACACACACACACACACACACACAACACACACACACACACACACACACACACACACACACACACACACACACACACACACACACACACTCATGCATGCCCGGCAGTGGAGTGTGCTTGACTGGTGGGTGTCAATTTGCATGGAAATGAAATGGCTCTGAGCACTCTTGTTTCCAACAGTTAAAAGTGTCACATCTAATATGCTATATTTGGTGTGTATGTATGTGCACGCAAGTGGTCCATGAGTCCATGTATGTGCTCGTGCTTGTTTGTGTCCATGTTTGTGTTTGTGAGCTATGAAAGCATGTTTTTGCAGCAGATTGTACAAGACCTTTGTGCTTCATGCAGTAACGGCCTTCTGTTCCACTCCACTGTGACACTCTGAATGTTGGTGCAACAGAGCAATGTGCGCTGTGCACAGATTTTTTCACTCACAGTCACAGAAGCCTGTAGCTTCTCAGTGCTGTTGGCGTCTTGTAACATCTTCTAACTCAAACACACCGGATGGAATCTTTATGATCCAATAAATAATGTGGTATAATTTTCAATATGATGAGGACTTTTACATTTTGACCCCTGTGTAATCCTTTATTAACCACTCCCTGGCCATGGAATACTGAGGCTGGATTATAAGTGTTGTTTAGTCCCCCTAAGTGGTAACTGAAAATCTGCTTATCCCATGTTTCATCTGTGATTAGTGATACCACACTAAAGCACAGCACACTTTGAATCAAAATTTTAAAAAAGACTGCCATCTAGTGGACTCAGAAAAACAAATAATACTTCATGGAGCCTCATTTTCTCAACACTAACTCTGGCTTCACAGAAGCAAAAAACAAACAAACATGCATCATGCATTGTTGTGAAGTATTGTATTGTAGTAATGAAATCATTTCTCTCAGTCCAATCCGGGGGGGCATGAAATTGCCAAGAATATCCAGGAATTTAAAATACATTTTTTTTTATATTGAGGCAGGCTGAGATATGCACGTACAATGAGTGGCCTTCCAGTTTCTGAGACTTTTTGATGTTGGGGTTTCCCATCATTTCATGAGGGTTTCCCCAAATGTTTCCTAAAGCTCCATGTACATATAGCATATTTTTATCAATTGCGTAAATGAGATGGAGTATATGGGGCTGCATGTGACTTTCTCCAGAAAAAAAAAAAAAAAAAAAATCTAGTGTCTTTTTCAGAGTGCTTTGCTTTTGTTTGTGAACCTGCTGCAAGTATTTTAAGTTGAAAAGCCTTCATTTTTTTCAGGAAAACACTGTGATATCACTGCAGCATGTTATCAGGGAACCAGTCAGATGGAGGAAAACTCTGAGGGTGAAGCTATGAAGGGTGAAGATTTTGCAGTCTGTAACAATAATTTCAGTTCATTTGTCAGACAAACATCTATCACAATGCAAAAAAAAAAAAATCTAATTTTGTGATACTAGATTAGACAGATGCTTGATTGTGGCTGAGGGTGAGTGCTTTTTATCATTGTAAATTATAAGATAGTCATTAGCCATTTCTTGTTGTAAGAGGAACTTCCCATGAGGACTCTTTTAAAGTGCTGAGATGAAGGTGCTGAGATAAAGCATTTCTGGGAACCCTCTCAGTACATTTTGCGCCAGGAAAAACCCTCTATGGGCCTGGGGCCTTAACAGCATTTCACACCAAAATCCAAGCTTGCACGACACACCACCCGGGAGCGTGCACTACCGCTTGACGTCAAACTCACCGCAGTCAAAGTTCAACTCAACCCAAGCTTCACTGCTGCACACTGTGACATAGCTTCGGCGTTCAATAGACATGAGGCATCAGGCCATAAAACGGAAGACAACAGAGTGCGGAAATGTGTATCAGAGGAACATCAGAACTGCTAATTTATACACAACAGTTTCTAAAGAAAATCTTACAATGTTTGTTTTTTATTTAAAATTAATTTCTGATTACTGTTCATTTTGAAGTTAAAAACATTTCTTACATTAGAAAACTTGTAATTAATATAGTTGAAGTAAGAATCAGTAAAGGATTCTTTTTGAAATCTTTGATGTTCGTCTGGAAACTTATCTGTGTTTCAGATTAGATGATTTCTTGATTAACATGATAGTGAAAATGTGTACATTTTTAATTCTGGTAGATGCATTCATTCATATTTACATTTCAACCATGAAGACACCGTAAATAAATACAAATATTTATTATAAAACACAATAGGAGATGATGTAACAATGACTGCACTGTGTCTGTTAAAGATTAATATATCCTTTTTTCGTCACATTTCATTTACTTTTGGTTATTTGTCAGCACATGCAGTCATGTTACATCAACCTCATGATGAAATAATTTTTTAAATTTTGTTATTTCAACATTTCATTATGTCCTCATTGACTATGTGATTACTTTTAATGTTGTAATCAGGACAGAGTAATTACTAAAATTGTTGTGTGGGCTGCTGAAGAGGAGGTACTGCTGGCCCACCACCACCAGAGGGCACCCTGCCTGGAGTGCGGGCTCCAGGCACCAGAGGGCGCTGCCGCCTCACAGGAGCAGCCGGGGTGACAGCTGACACTCATCACCTGTGACAGCTGTCACCACTCATCTGATCTGCATCGGTATATCAGCAAGACGTCATCTCCACCTCTTTGCCGAGATATCGTTCTACCTGAAAGGTAATATCCTCAGCCTGACTGCTTGATAGAAAGCCTTTTTGTTGTGATTTTTGTGAGTGATAACAGACTTTTTCCTCCAACGAAGAAGGTGGAGGTAGCTTCCCTGCCGTGCAGATTGCTGGGTGCAGACGCACCCACGTTTAATTGTGGTTTTTGTTCCTCGCCAGCAGTACAGGTCCGACACCGGAGGCAGTGGCCACCTGGGAGTTCGGGGACTTGGCGGCTCCAGTATTCCCGGGGGTCTGGTGGCGGAGGAAATCGTGTGGTTCCAGTTCTGCTTTGGACAGGCGTCCCCTATCTTCGAGCCTGCCCACACGACACCTTGTAATTTGACCTTTGATCTATTGTGGAATCTGTTGTGTTTGTTGTGCACGTTCGCAACAGTAAAGTGTTGTTATTTGACCTATTCTATTGTCCGTTCATTTGCGCCCCCTGTTGTGGGTCCGTGTACTTACACTTTCCAACAAAATATGAATTTGACTATTCTCGTGATTGTAATGCACAATAGGGGTGTATTTCTGCAGGTGAAGTTTGACTTCATGGAGTTGTTAATGATTCATTCATTTAATGTTAATATATAAAAGGAAAGAGCTTTCAAATAATAAAATAGTTGGGTCTTTAAACAGCCTTGTTTTATTTAGAAGTGTAGCAGCAAATGTGAGTTTTCAGAGATGACATTTAAGATGGACTCTGGACATTTAACCAGATGAAGTGGAGTTTTTGGAGACACTTTCCTTACATTTTGAAGAGCAGAGAAGTGCTCTTCTTCCCTCTGGACTTCAGGTTTTGGTGTTTTGGAGGCTTTTGAAGTGCATCTGTATTTACCAAGGTTCTCTGCACAGCAGCTGTTGAAATGTTCCTGATGTAGGACAAGTGAAGAAATATATTTCTCAAAATATAAAGAAACAGCACTGTGCTATTGTCTTTAAGGTCTGATTACTAGATAGTTAAAAAAAAATCTATGTTATTTAAAGTTGAGACTGTTCTATTATTCAGTGCAGTAACCATAAAAACTACAGTGTAGATTTATTTGGAAAAAAATAAAACTAGATGGAACAATTGATTCAACATACTGCAGCTAAAGGCTAAGCTAACATTAGCTAAAAAAAACTTCAGCAATCAGTGGTGCACTAATGTCATGTTATATTTTTAGATTACTCACTCACCTCAAACAAATTTGCAGAAGCTCAGTTGCTCAGAATGGTTGTGTGTGTATATATCCAAAAGTGAAGAATTTCAGACTGAGTGTGTCTGCTGTCTGACTGGCTGCCTATCTCCACCTGGCCTCACTCCAAACAACCGCTAAAAGAAGCTCCTCCCAGCAGGGTGATGTCAGTCACTCATTCTTCTGCTTTTTGCTCCTAATTTTGTGGTTATGTCTTGCAGACTGAGTGCTTTTTTTTAAATTTTAATTCTTTTTTCAGGAACACACAAGTCTTCACAAATGTAGTGACTTTTTCAACCTCAGGCACAGAAACACAAACTCCGCCCCTATGTTCACGCTGCACATGTGGACGTGACAATCTGAGTGCACCGTGTGCAATCTGAATAGCCCATTACTCGCTACGCAGGGAACGTCTGAGTATAAGCCTCCTTTGGAGGTCTCTTTGAAGAATCCTTGGGTGCCACTTGAATTACTTTGTATCATATGCAAGGTTGGGTAGGATTACTTGAAATGTAATCCAAAAGTAATCAGATTACAAGTAATCCAAATGTATGTACATACATACATGTAATCCACATGTATTCTTTCAAAGTAATCCTACCCAACCTTGAATTCATATGATATATGAGTGGTTGCTTGGGGAGACTCCAATGAGATACATCTCTGAGGAAACGTCAGCTTTGATATTTTGGCAATGTGGTGCATTTCTCTCAGTGTGATCCAGCATGCAGGTGCCTCAGTGTCGAGAGCCGCAGGAAAAGGCCCAGGACACTCCCACGTTTCACCTGGATGTGGCAGATAGATGGTTGCTTTCAAGTGATGGAGATGGACCAGTTGTCTGTGTGTGGCTGCCATCTGAGGTGGATGTGGTGTTGTGGTGTTGTGCGCCACAATGATCTGATCGCCCACTGCATCAAACACAACAATCACTACACTTCACAATACATGTGTCCTGTTCACTTTAGAGGAGGTGGTGGTCTAGTGCAGGGGTGGCCAAGTTCGGTCCTCGAGAGCCACCTTCCTGGAAATCTTAGTTGTCTCCCTGCTCCAACACACCTGAATCCAATGAAAGGCTCATTAAAAGTCTGCTAAAGAGTCTTTCATTGGATTCAGGTGTGTTGGAGCAGGGAGACAACTAAGAGTGTCAGGAAGGTGGCTCTCGAGGACCGAACTTGGCCACCCCTGGTCTAATGGTTAAAGTGTTGGGGCTTGAGACCAGAGGATCCTCAGTTCAAATCCCAGCTTGACCGGAAAATCACTAAGGGCCCTTGGGCAAGGTCCTTAATCCCCTAGTTGCTCCTGGTGTGTAGTGAGTACCTTGTATGGCAGCACCCTCACATCAGGGTGAATGTGAGGCATTATTTGTAAAGCGCTTTGAGCATCTGATGCAGATGGAAAAGTGCTATATAAATGCAGTCCATTTACCATTTAGCTGCAGTAAACAGGGTGGCAGAAACTCCTTAGTCAGAGACCACTTGTGCCCTGTTCTCCATGTTAATCTGTAGCTGCATCAAGAAGGACATTAAGTGTGAATCTTGTGTCAAATCAACATGCTGATCAGTGAACATGGGCAACTATGGAAGCAGCTAAGAGAAAGTAGTTGCCCTAAGTGCAGTAAAAAAGAAAATCATTGCTCTGCGTTCTCAATATATTTTATTAATCATCTTTATCTGTTCCACTGGACCAAGAAGTGGATTTTCTTTTTTTTTTTTTGTATTTGTCCTTTGCAACTTAATTGTCCTCAGGTTTTTGTAGCTGCTGGACCATAGTTAATTTGTAACTTAACTTTCTTAATTACTTTCTCACCCCACAGTCCTCCATATGCATGATACCATAGCCGGTTAATTTGTGCACTGAAGGAACAGAGACACCTTCAGTGATGCCGCTGAGCAGCGCTGAGGCTGAACTAATGGAGCTGAGTGGGTAGAGGGCAGTGTGGCCGCAGCAGCTTCATACTAAACACAGCTACAGAGACAATTTTTCTGCAGCTGCTTCTGCTTCCAAATAAATCCGAGTGGCATTGACACATAACCGTGTCGTTTAAACTGGTTTCTTTAATTAAACACCACATGTCACATTCACACGCAGGAAATTATTTTAGCTGATGTTATTTATGTCCTTCCAGGCTTAAAAAATATAACAGAACCATGCATGATAACTGCACTCGTGCTGATGACACGACTACAGACAGTGGGTAGCTGGACACAAATGCAGGACTCATGGACACAGGTATATAACAAAAAAGGAATTATCCAAAAAAAATCACTGATTAAGGTAGGGTACACAGATAGGCAGTCAGTGTGGCAACTGTACAGACAATTAACAGACTGGGGCGTGGTCATTCAACAAGCAAAGTTAATCCAAACATGGTGTCAGGGTGATCAGAGGGCAAGACAAAGGCAAGATCCAAAAAAACGAGGCAGAGTCAAACACAGGCTGGCAATCAGGCAAAGCAAAAACAGAGCTGGGACAAAGACGGTGAAATGCAATGAACCAGCAGTGAGGAGGTGAACACAATGGACCTAAATAGAACAGGAAGTGATTAGAAAACAAGCTGCATGTGTAGGGAGAAGTTTCTAGAAAGGGGTGTGGCTAGGTGAATCCAAGATGATACATGGTGCAGGATAGGGAGGACAACACAAGGTGGAATGATGAAAAGACAGAGATATGTGAACAGGTGCAAGAGAGTGAGTGAAGGAAAACACAAAGCAGACAGCATAAAGGTGAGAGACCATGACACGAGGCAGGTGCAGTGATGACGTGACAACATAATCAGATGGCTGTGAGAGAGTGAACACAAACAAATGGGATGAGGGAAAACAGAGCACAAGAAGCAAACAGAAAGCGAGGGCAGAATAATAAATTACTAGGAACCGAACATTAACATGAGAACTAAAAAGCAACCATCAGTAACAATTATTAAAGAAACTACATAAGAACAGATCAGAAAGCAATAAGAAAATAAACACTAAAGCATAACTAAACTGGAACTGACAAAGAAAACAAAGTGGTTAAACAAACTATACCCATATGGAAAAGCTATACATAAATTTGATAACATTTGTATCTGTTCTATCTGGAACTTGTAAGTAATACATGTGACAGTCAAACCAGATATAAGATCCTTAGTAAATTTGTACAATATGTGACTTATATAAATTGGGAACTTACAAGAACAATATATGACAGTAATTCCACATACAGAATCCTTAGTAGATATGTGTAATATCAAACTGAGACTTATAAGCACAACACATGTCAAATATAAAGTTTATTACTGGAACCAATGTAACTTCTTGTAAGTTTTTTCTATTTCTTTTCCATATGGGATAATTAAAACAGAGACTACATGATAACAGAAAACAAAACCAAACATTAAAGCACAACAGATAATATTACGAATGTAAGGACCTCAATAAACAAGTGATAAACTCATGATAAAATGAAAACAAACTGACAGAACAAAACTAGAACGGAACTGAACTATGGCCAAGGTATGAAAAGTAACAAAGAAACAAATGGCAAAGCAAAAAAGAACAGAGAATAAACATATGATGAAAATAAAATAACTAATAAATCAATGCTGGAGCAGATGGTGGAAAAAGAAAAGAGGGAAAAATGGAATTGAAACCCCAGTTAGGGCCAAATTCTGACAGCTGAGGCATTGTCAGCATTTGTGTGTCCAGATAAGCTGCAGAATTTTTCAGCTCTTTAAAAAAGATGCTTTCAGAGTCACAGTGATGTTGGTTAGCGCTGTCATATACAATAAGTAAGTGCACAACATCAGAACAATAAAACCTGATGCTCTCACCTTAATCAACTTTAAAATGTTGATGGTCCAGTGTTGACAATTTACAGTTCTTTCTTGGCCAGAAGGAGTAAACCTCTGTGGCTCGTCTCCACGCAAATTAGCAGAGTGCCTCGTTTCTTCAGCGATGCTGCAGCACAGCTGAAGACGTGATGTGAAGATGCTGTGCACGGCAATCTGAAGGAAGCTACAGACTTTATCTACAGGATCTAGGGGGGTAGTTGAGGGGGAGTTGGCCCCCTCCCTCCCTTTCCTAGAGTTGCTGACCAAAGGTGTGATAAAATATGGGAAAGGTCGTGCATGAACAAAGGCTAATTGATGAACACTGCTGCATGCAGAAGTAGAACAAAAACAAAGACTAAACAGTCACTATTTAGCTTCCCGATTGTTTTAGAATACAGGAAAAAGACTACAGATTTAAAACATTTTCTGGGCGGAGCCAAGCTTTATTTCATTGCAATAAGTTACTGTATCTTTGGCGGTGTGGCTCTGTTCCCACACCTCCTGACTCTTGACTCTTGATTTTGTGGCATGCCAGAAATAATGCTCTGCTCAGCAATGCATAGATTACTGATGGCCTGAAATCCATTACTAAAAGCTGAATATCATATTAAGAAGCTACATAAGCCGCAAGTCAAGTCTGGGGTCATACACTGGTGCATCATGTCGTTGCATCCACCACACCACAGGTCGTCCTTGGGAATTTTCATGACTTGTATTTTTTTGACATGTTGTCTTCATAGCAAGTTGGAATCAAGCTGAATTTCTCATCTAAGAAATATAAATTATATTGCACTGCTTCCATGGTGAAGCTACATCACCCTGCAAAGACATTGTAGTGAGATCTCCAGACACTATGGTAATCAAACTCTTTCTTTGATATTGGAGTTGCAAACAAACACAGAATGCTGGATATAAAATCTCTTCTAAAACTGCATGATCTGGAAGTATGCAGTTGTCTTATTGGTCTGCAGAATTTTTCAGCCTATGTTAGTGTAGCGGGATGAAGGTCCCGGGTCCTGATTGAAAAGACGTTCCCGCTAGCTTGGCTAACGGGGAATTCCCCTTTGGCTGACCTGGCAGAGGAAGGGTCTTTAGTGTGAGCTGTCCGGGTTTGATCCCACTGCCGTCCCGGCCACAAAAGGTCCTGCGGTCACATTAGCACCAGTGCATTTGTGAGGAAAGGGAAAATAAAGCCCTAGAACATCAGAAGAAGAAGAATGATGAGTATGTTGCTCTTTCCAAAGAGCTTAGAAGCAGACAATTGTCAGAAGCATTGGTTGAGGTGGCCTACAGATTATGAGTCCGGTATGACAATGAACCAGGCAGACAATCTGTTTATCCCGATCTCAAAAGTAAGCATCTATCTGCAACAGCCAGGTGAAACATGGGTGTGTCCTTGTTCCTCTCTGGCCATTGGGGATCCTCAGTACTGAAGGCATATTCAGAGAAATACACCACATGGCCAAATGTCACACCTGATATTCCCTCCCAAGTGATAATTGGGATACTCCTTATCTGCATCATTCAGTCATTCAGTATTTATTTGACACAAAGTCATTCCAACAGTACATAAGGAACCTCTGAAGAGACCTGGGAGCAACAATAGCCTTAGGTCCTTGATGAGCACCCATGTCTCACAACCACAAGTAGACAGGAAGCATGAGAACCCTAAAGACTTGGACCTTCATTCTCCTGCAGCGGAATCATCATCTAGTGGTGCCCAAACTTTTCTAGGAAGGGCCAAGAGGGTGCAGGTTTTCTTTGCAACCACTGATTCCACCAAGTGATTTCACTGATTGATGTCACTTTATGGAACACTTTGGACACCACCAATCAAACACCTCAAGACCCACATGACTAAAATTATGCATAAAACAGGAGCTCTGCAAAGAAAGTTCATCAGGTTAAAAAAAATCACATAGCGTATGGTGACAGTGTCTGAGAATAATCTGACCTGTGGTGGTAAATTAGGATTAAGACCTGCTCTCTCTTACATAGATATGTATTACAGAAGGTCATGGTTTGAAACCTTGTACATACCTTGAAAATGGTAGATGGCCCAGGTGGGTGATGAATCAGGATATTCCATGTTAGTGCCATAGTCATGGAATTTTCAAGGTGTTTGAGAATACTTCTTCCTCATCACAAACCTTGACATGTAGCAATCCCTTGCATTTCTGAGGATCGTGATGGCTCTCATACATGCTGGGGCATCATCAGGTGGTATTCCTGATGATGCCATGTTTTGTTACTTTTATGCTTTTATGGTTGATTTTACACATTGTACAGCATCATGGGTCACATTTTGGTATTTAGTTCTGATCTCTGTGTTATTCTGTTTCTGGTATTATTCTCAGTGTATTACCATTATTCTCCATATTATCTGGCTAATTTTCCTCATGTGGTAAATTATCTCTGGTGCTTTTACATTGAAGTTTCCTCCAAGTTCTCTCCATGTAACTTAACATGATGTTTCTTGATTTCAATTTCTCCCTCATTTCTGTATTTGATTTTTTGTTTGTCTTTATAACCAATGATAGATTGCTCCCTTGTTGCCAGATTGTCCAGGTTGCTTCCTCTTTTCTCTTGTTCTGATTCCCAGTGCATTCTAATGTTTTGCTTCTGTTACAGACCCTTGTTGCCACTTCAATTTTTCTTTTTTTTTTTTGCCTCCCATCTTAGATTTGTTCACCTTGTACAATAAATCTCTGTGAACTGACCTAATAGTTGTCCTCTGGATAATCCTTCTGCTGTCTCCATTGAAGACGGTTGCCCATTTTCCTGATCACTCATGTACCTGTCATCTGTTGCTACATGCAGAGCATTGCTTGTCCTTTGGAAATAAACCTGTTTTACCTTCATCTTCAGCACCTTGCTAGAGACATGCCATGTGCCAGTCTATTTCAAATCCTTGATCATCATCCCCATCCCCAAGAAACCAAGGATCATGGGAATTATTGACTACTGGCCCTTTACCCTGACGCTGATGGTAATGCAATAATTGGAGTGCCTTGTGCTGTCTCACCTCAAATCCATTACTAACCCACTGCTGGACCCCCAGCAGTTCAACTACAGAGCCAACAGGTGTGTAGATGATGTAGTCAGTTTAGCCTTGCACTTCATCCTCCAGAATGTGGACTCCTGAGGAACCTATGCCAGGATTTCTCTTCTGCCTTCCACATCATCATCCCGGCTCTGCTGCAGGACAAGCTCTCACACCTGACTTTATTCACAGGTGGATCACTGACATCCTGTCAGATAGGAAGCAGCATGTGAAGCTGCAGAAGCTTGTCTCTAACTCCAGGATCATCAGCACTGGAACTCTGCAAGGCTGTGCCCTTTTTTCTCTGCTTTTCTACCTGTACACCAACAGTTGTACCTCCAGTCATCAGTCAGTCAAACTCCTGAAGTTTGCGGATGACATGATGATTTATCTCTGATGTAGATCTCCCTCCACCTACAGGAGGGAGATCAATTGATTGGTGACCTGGGCCTGGTTTCATAAAGAGGTCTATTCTTGTTAAGTCGGCTAAACTCAGTCGACTAATCTTTTGACATTAGTCATTGCACAAATTGCTTAGTTGGCTAAATTTTCAAGTCAGCCCGCCTACTAGTCCACAAAACTTCAGCGTCTTACCTCGAAAATGGCAGCTATCATGTACCACCACTTGATGGAACAGGAAGGAAGGGGAGCCTTGTGGTGGGAGCAGGTCTTCCAGGACCGGAATAATCCTTTGGAGATGTTTACAGATACTGCGATTCAACAGCGATACCATTTCTGCCCGCCTACAATCCTCTTCACTGTGGACATGGTAGCACCAGCCATCAACCACCAAACGAGGAGGAACAATGTTCTGCCAGCACTTCTTCAAGTTTTGATTTTGCTGAGGTTTTACGCCTGTGGGACCTTTCAGCAGGTTATTGGCGACAAGTTGGCCATGTGCCGAATCATGAGGGATGTTACTTTGGCACTTATCCTGTACATCAGGTGATTTGTCCAGCTACCTATTGAGGGACACTGCGATCTCCTCTCAAGCCCGTTTTTTGGCAGCTAGGGCTGACGTTGTTTCTTTGGAATACTCAAGAGCACCCTACTTCACTCATATTCCTGCAAAAGGGGAGCTGCCTCTGCTTTGGAGAACGTAGGGGCCTTTTTCTGGGAGTGCTTCTCCTCTGATGCAGCAGACTCTGCCGTGGTTGTAGCAGGCGACCAAACGAGAAGTAAACAAAACTCTCACGCATTGGAAGTGTTTCTTGGCAACAGCATTCGCAAGGCTGCTTATGCCCGTAAAAATCATCGACTAACGTTAGGCGGCTAATGTACAAGTTTAGCCATCTATGTGAAATGGAGATTAGACAGCTAATGTTTGTCGGCTTTAGTTTAGTAGACTAAAAAAACAAATTAGACTGCTTTATGAACCAGGCCCTGGTGTGGATGGAAAAACTTGGAGGTCAGTGCTCAAATGACAGTGGAGATGATTGTGGACTTCAGGAAAGGTCAAGTTGTACTTCAACCCATCATCCTGTGTGACTCCCCAGCTGAAACTGTGGAGCACTTTTGGTTCCTTGGCTCCATCATCACATGTGACCTCAAGTGGGAGCTGAACATCAGCTCCCTCATCAAGAAAGTCCAGCAGAGGATGTACTTCCTGTGGCAGCTGAAAAGTTCAACTTGCCAAAGGCAATGATGGTGCACTTCTACACAGGCATCAATGAGTCCAGCCTCACCTCATCCATCACCATCTGATACACAGGTACTACCACCAAGGACAAGGACAGAGTGCAGCGTATCATTCGCTGAGCTGAGAAGGTGACTGGCTGAAATCTTAGATCGCTCCAGGACCTATACGTCTCTAGGACCCTGAGGCAAGTCAAAAAGATCATGATACTATTTTTTTGTTAGACTTTCCCCTCTGATAGGAGGCTGCGGATCATCAGGACTAAAACACCTCACCACAAGAACAGTTTTTCCCGTCTGCAGTCAGCTTCATTGGGAGGATCAATGACACCCACTCACACTATTTCACACTACCACCATACCCCACCCCCCCACCCCCTGAGACTCTGCACGTTACATCAGTGTTGTATAGTAACGAAGTAAAAATACTTCACTACTGTACTTAAGTACGTTTTGGGAGACTTTGTACTTTACTTGAGTTTTTTTTTAATTCAGCTTACTTTCACTTTTACTTCACTACATTTCTGACCTTAATTGCATACTTCTACTCCGATATGTTTTCTATGCACCATGTCGTTACTCGTTACAAAAAACAACAGCAACAAAACACACACACACACACACACACACACACACACACACACACACACACACACACACACACACACACACACAGCCACACACACACACACACACACGAAAAAAAAGAGACACCACTGATTACTAGTGACTACAACGAAGTCAGGCCAATTTGTCATGAGGCATGTCCGGTAGGCTTTTTTTGCAGTTGCACACTTGGGGGTGTTTGTCAGGAAAATGATAATTTCCCTACACTGATTACAGACCTGCAGCGGGTCTGTAATCAACTTTTCTGCAGTGCGTCTTTGCTTTGAACCTTGAACCAATCGCAGCAGTGATTCGCAGGTCGAAGCAGTGCTTCAGTCTACGATTCATGGATTTTATTTCGCTTTATCCTAATTTTTTCCCGCTAAAAGCCTGAAGAGCACATGTCTGTGAGTAATATTTAATATTTTTATGTTAAACCGACCTGTTATGGTCTTCTGAAACAGTTGATAGATGTATTTTATAACTTAAAAACTAGGGATGTCCCGATCCGATCAGGAATCTGATATAGATTTTATCCTCATTATTTTGATCAGTGCTATTTCAAGCTCATTATTGCAGATTAATGGGCCTTTCACGCATTGGAAGTGTCAGAGGCGTGAGACACGTTGCTTTTTAGAGGCGTCAGAAGTGTCGCTTTAGCTCGGCTTTTGACGTGACGCTTCTGACGGGAGTGCGCATTGCCGCTTGTTGGCAGGCTGACGCGGTCAAAATTCAACCCAATCTTTTTTTTTAATTGAACAAAAAAAAAAACACCATAAGTTCAAATGGACATTCTCGCACACGTGTGCGACTGAAACTGATTCCAGAGGAGAAAAGGGAACAAGAGTTGTGCAATGAATTTGGGAAGAAGAGATGGAATTGTAACCCGGACAGAGGTGGGGGGAGTTACGCGGGCAAAGTTTTTTTGCAGAACTGCTGTTTGTGTGTTTACGCGCTCAGCCTGACGCCTCGATGGAATGACAAGAGGATGATGGACACTTTCCCACCGAAACTCTTGCTCAGTCATCCTTCCGTGCGCAGCAGGACCCGGTGCTGACCAAGTCCTCAGGACAACGATCTGTCATCTGATTAACAAAAAGAAAAAAACAAATTCTCCTGTGATCGTTTGTCTGCAAAACGGAGTGAGAGATGATGTGCGCACGAGTGACAGACCTTGTATTTAGCATTTGTTCATTGTTCATTCAGTTTTTTAAAGTATCGGATTGGGACTCGGTATCAGCAGATACTCAAAATCAGATGACTCGGAATCGGATAGGGGCCAAAAAAAACCTGATCGGGACATCCCTATTAAAAATGGGACAATGCTAATGCATTAGCATGTCTATGGCGTTTTCAATGTTAAAGTAGCATTAAGCTGTTTGCATCAGCACGTTTGTGTTGATTTATTTTCTGTATAATTAATGGCTCAGCGTTCATTGTCGTAAAGAGTCAAATTATATTTTTTTAATTTATTTTTATTCATATATTATAGCAACAACAATAATAGTCTACCATAATAGACAATAAAAGTCACTAATAGTAGACTAATAATGTTACAATACAATGTTAGAGAAAGAGACAAAAGAACCAAATGAAACAAAACAACAGAAAAGATAAACCATGTAACAATGAAATAAATAAATACATATAGAAATAATAACTGTTTCCTGTGAACACCTAGTGAGTAGCCTACTCTCATTTAGGTTTTGAAACCTTGTTTCTGAAGTGTTTTTGTGATGTGCACAATTTTCAGTATTTTGACTAATACTACCAGTCATTTACAAGGCTAGATAAACTTTTATTAAAAAAAAATCAGTCTGTTTTTGATTACTAACATTTACTTGTACTTTTACTTTCAATACTTGCGTACATTTAGTTGTACATTACTTGTCATACTTAAGTACAAAAAATACTAGATACTTTAAGACTTTTACTTGAGTAGCATTTCAATCAGTGACTTGAACTTCTACCAAATAATTTTTTTAATGGGTATCTGTACTTAAGTGTGATTTTCCAGTACTTTATACAACACTGCGTTACATTAATGTATAGACAATTTGACATGCTCATTTTAACAGCACACTGTACATACTTAGAGCTGTCAAGTTTTTAGGTAAACCTATATTTCCTGCTTCTGCTCCTGAAGTTATAGTACTGGTTTTATTGAACCTATATTGTTGTGCACCAAACACCATAGCAAATTCCATGTAACTGAAAGCTTACTTACCAATAAACCTGATTCTGATCATATTTTCAATAAGCAATAAATCAGTGTATTTTCTAGTTCTTTTGCAAAAGGTGTAATTTAACAGCTCCGTCAAACTGCATGATAAACAGCATTCTGTTCAAATAAAGCAGCAGTACTGTTCTTTATCCCGAACAGAACCAGAACCACCTGCAGCTCCTTCCACATGAGCTCTATCTCTTCCTAACCTTCTGCACTTCCACCTCTTTGCTGTTTTATCTCCTTTGCCCTTCCTCCTCCCCGCCCTCCTCCTGCCCCTTATCGCTCCGCGTGGGTAGCTTCTCTCCTCACCCTTTTCCCTCTTCATCCATCTATCTCTCACTCGTTCTTGCTCCAGCTGCCCTGCCATGCATAATTAAGTTTCTAGTGGAAGTGCAGCCTCCCCCCGTCGCTCTTTTCTGTTTTCTCATCTTTCAATCCTCACGACATACCTCTTCTTTCCTTGTTTTAGAAGCGGTTTAGTCAAGAAAAGCTGGTGATGACCGCCCTTTCCCCTGTTTCGCTTATTCTTATAGCAGGGCAGAGTGCCAGGCTCATCTCCTGAAGAGGTAAACACGAAATCACCACTGCGCCCACCATCAGCCAGTCCATCGTCCACGCCTCACTCAGCAAGGCCTCTCTGGTTTCTCTTTGTGCCGTCATCCAGTTACGCTCATCAATATACAATGTCGGAGCTCCGCCAGCCAGAGTGTTTCTCTTCCAGCATCAGACAAGGTGATGTTTGGGGCCTGACCAACACCATGTTCATGTGCATGTTAATGAGTTTGAAGTTTCACATGTCCCTCATTCTTCCTGTTTCAGTTCTTCTTCATTTGTTTAACAAGTATAGCATCGGTCAAACTCTGGTCATCTCAGTTTCACTCCAACCTCCTCACTTCACACCAGCAAAGACAACAATCACACTAAAATAAAATAAATAAATAAGTAAGCAAAAGCAAAGAAAAGTTGCAAATGAGAGATTTTGTTTGTGAGTGCATGCTGAATAAACCATTCATTCATTCATTCAAAAAAAAGAAAAAAATGACTTCACCTCAGAGTCACTGACTGTGTTGTGCACTAAAGATTTTTAAACCCATTTTTTTTTTTTTTTAATTTAGACCAAACAGATATAATTGTTGCTTTGTGTTATTTTTAGGAATAGTACTCATCTTTTTATCGTTTGTTGTTTAACATACTATGTAACAGCATTGACAAGCACAAAGACAGTAAGGGCTGATACTTGACCTCAATGAGCTTGACCTTCACGGTTCACCCAAATCATTGACCTCTGGCTGAATGTACTAGTGCAGGTCTGGAATCCACCAAAAAGTGTGTCACTTTTGGTCCAAATTGGAGTGAAAATCACATTCCTTGATGTTGAATTGTGCCCAAATTAATTCCATCATGACTTACAAAGTTTGGTAGAAGCCAGCAAAAGTACCTGGGAGCAGTTTGTCAA
Organism: Thalassophryne amazonica; assembly: GCF_902500255.1. Taxonomy (NCBI): domain Eukaryota; kingdom Metazoa; phylum Chordata; class Actinopteri; order Batrachoidiformes; family Batrachoididae; genus Thalassophryne; species Thalassophryne amazonica. The sequence goes on from NC_047114.1 coordinate 24,912,631, forward strand.
CAAACAAGCAAGAAGACATGACTTTGGCCCCAATGATTTACTTTTGGAAACTTAGACCGTCTCCAGGCAGGTCCAGAACCCACCTTCATATGTGCCAAGTTTAGTGCAAATCAGAGCAAAAATTTTTCATTTTGACCTCTTGTTCCTACAACCTTGACCACAGTGATTGACCTTTGGCACATTTGGCCAGGCTTGAGTAATTCCAGAATCAGTGCAAATCAGAGTGAAAAACTGACATTTTGATAACAGATCCCAATGGATGTGACTCCAATGACTGACCAAAAATTTATCTTTGACTCCAGTGACTTTGATTCTTGTCAAAACTAACTCTTTAAGTGCAATTAGACATCCTGCCAAAGGACCTGGGTGCAGTAAGGGATCAAACAGACAGACAAACAATGCTTCTTATAGTATGATGTGCCCAATTAAACAAGAGGTTTTGCAGTTTTGTACCAACATGCTATGCTGTATGAGAAATGTAATATGATGATGTAATACTGTAATGTTTTAATCAAATAAAATAGCATTTCAAGAGAAGAAATACCCTGTGACCTGGTCCAGGATAAGCGGTTGAAGATGAGTGAGTGAGTGAGAAGAAATGATACACACAGCAGTAAAAACTGACTTTTAATGGTAATATTATCCTTGGAAACAGAATGGCTCAGTTGTTAGAGTATACTGTACACACAAGATCACCCAACTGATTAGCTAATGCATTTTCCACCAGATACTGTACCACTGACCCAAAAGTGGCCGTGAAGGTCAGTGGTACTTGAGCTTTAAGGCTTAGCAGATTTTAGACTGGTAATGTACCTGGATGGTTACTCAGCCATAGCAGACATGAGGGTATTATAACACCAATTACATGTTTAAAAACTCATTTTAAATGTATGGGGGTATGTCAACATGTTACAAACTACTTACCCCAAAAAATCTCTCTCATCCAGAGAATGAATTTTTACAATTATTGTGTTATTAGTAACAGAATATGGGATCCTAATAAAGGCATGGATTCTGCTGGAGTTTGTTCTGTGAAAACCTTTCCTGCTCTGAGTAGGTGTTTATTCTCTATAACGTGCACGTGGGAGCGGTGAGCACAGAGATAGGCAGTTCTTGTGTCAGACATTTCCATCACGCTAACTTGAGCCGAGCACTGAATATAATCCAAGGCCATCTGTTGGCCAGATCCTTCGATATGCTAATCAGCTTGTGCCCTTCTTTTTCATTGACAGTTGAGGCCTGTTATTGTATTAGAACACAGAAGATCAACTGCCAAACATTTGAATAAGTATTTACTTTGTGTGAAAATAAACCACAACATATTCATGAAGAGATTTATTCTCTAAAGTGCCATACAAAAAATAAGTTAGGAATAAATTCCACAGATCAAGCACAGTTCAATGAACTCTATGACATTAATTTACATTCAAACCAGATTTTTTTTTTTTTCCAAACTGGACTTCATGGAAAAGTCTAAAAATTTGCCAAAGTCCACAAATTTTGTCCAATCTTTATGAAAGCTCTATAATAATATACACTTGCTTTTCCTTCACATCGTTGTAGTTCTCTGCAATGAGGTCCTCTATCTGTGTGGTTGTTTTATTGAATTATTTGTTTTTTTGTTGCTCATCCATTACAGCTAAGTGTGTTTGGTAGTGAAACAGCTGACTAGGAAGTGAGCTCATATCTCTATAACACTTTGATCTATCAAAACCAAACTTGGCATGGGTGCATGGGGCTACACACAGACAGACAGACACGCATACCAGCCCAGTCTCACGTTTTTTTCGTGCTCCCGTGACAAAATGAGTTAAATTTTCATGACAGGGTTTTTTTTAACTCACTATTCCTAACCCTACTCCTACCCTGACCCTAACCTTAACCATAACCTAATCTTACTCTTTCCCCCCACCCTAATCATAACCACCCGACCCCCCCACTTCACTTTTTATTTCGTGCAGCCATCACAGAATTAATTAGAATGAAATCGTGCTGCCGTGACGAAAATGAGGCGCTTTTTGTCACACTATCACGAACCAATAGATTAATGTATATTTCGTGCTGCTGAATCACGACTTGCCATGAAACCAGGTTGTGCATACATGCATGCATGCATGCATGCACACATGCACAAGAGTTATTTAAACTCTAGGGAGCTCTGCTCAGAATTAGTGGATACTCTAGGATCCCATTCAGACCGGGGTTAGCAATCCGGCTCAAGTGTGATTCCGCCCAAATCCTGTTGAAGCTGGGATTGATAGTTTTTTCCTGAATCTGAATAGCGCAAATCAGATTTAAGGTGGATATGACCTGGATTCACTATGTTTGGAATGCAAATCAGCCTAGAATCCGATTAGGTCGGGGATCATGAAGTTATACTTCCTAACCACGTCTGTGCTGCCACATTGTCTTCTCCAGCAAAATGCTCTTTAAACCAAACAACCTTCTTTCTCTGTGTCACCATATTGTCACACATAAACGCACACACACGAACACATCCACGCTTGTGTAGATGTCAGCATCAGAAAACTGTCACAGAGGTTGTTACAGCAGCATTTGTGTCATCTGCAGCAAAAAAGTAATTTTTTTGTGAGGTTAGAAATGATTTCTTTCTGAAATATCACACAGATTCCCTTATACCTGTTTAAAGCCAGGTGACTGTCTGCACTTAAATAAACTATCTCGCTGTTCATTTGTCATCCTGGTTCAAACTAAAATAACACCATTTTGTACTTGTCTGGAGTGACAAGTACAAAATGGATGAGGCCCATGCAACAATGTTGCATAGGCTGGAGGTGAAAATAAGACCAAAAATTGTGAGTAATCCATATACATAGTGCGAGTGCCGCATGAATGCTGTGCAGCACTCCCACAATTGTTGAGCACCATTTGCGCAGCTGAAATGAGGACACATTTGTGGATAAAGTGTTCAGAATGGCTGTGACCTGCTATTATATTGCTATTATGTGAAAAGAGGCTGTGGAAATAGTCCAGACTGTAGCTACAGAGCACAGCCCTGCAAATAATAATGAAATAAAAAATAAATAATAATGAATTATAATTTAAAAAACAGGAAGAAAAGTGTGGACGGGGCACTCATCAACTTGGAGAATCATGTCCAGGAGCTGTGTCTCATCAATATTATTGTCACTGCTGGATTCACAGTCCTCTCAGGGGAATGACCAGTATATGATCCTCCGCTGACCGGGGTCCGCTCAGAGTGTTCCTTGACTTGCGCATGATCTCCGTGATCCTCTGAAAACACCTCTCGATGCACTGGAATGGCCACCTGTCCATGAATTGCCGAGCATAACTCAATAAAGCATTAAACTCACTTCCACTGTGGTCCTAAAAAAAGAACCCAACCAACCAAACAAACAAAAATAAAAAACCCACAATAAATCCGGTTTGCTTGCCTCATCCTCATCCTGTGCATAGGTGTCGTCCAGCCTGCTGACGTGCATTTAAAGGGTCATCCATGCAGGCAGCATTAAGCTTATTTCCACTGTGGTCCTATAAAAAGCAAACAAACAAACAATAAAACAGAAAAACATAATAAATCTGATTCGCAAGCCTCCTTGTCTGCCACACAGGACTTGTCCAGCCTGCTGACGTGTGTGCCTTGCCAGGCTGTGTTTGCACAGCCAGGCCGACACTTAAAGCTTACTTCCATTGTGGTCCCCCCTATCAAAATAAATAAATAAATCCAGTTCAGGCACCTCCTTCGTCACCATACAGGACTTGTCTAGCCCACTGATGTGTGTGCACGGCTGGACTGTGAGTGTGCGTTATTCTGAGCCTGCTGGCTGCAGAGATGCATGGTTGAAGGCTGCTCAGCTACTTCCAGAATCGCTGTTCCTGTCTGGTCATATAAAAGGAAAAGTGTGTTGTCAACACCTCACAAGGTTCTCTCACATTTCTCACACTTTATGAATCACAGAGACTATGCAGAGGGCTTTGCAATGCCCTTTGGACTTTTGTTGCCTGCCAACTTCGAACTGTGAAAAATTCAGGTGAGGCGCGAGCGACGCGCTGTGACTCACCTGAGGGAATAATGACACCCAGTGAATGCCTGCGAAATCTTGTGAAATCCCTCGCGAATGGATTTTGCAAGCTGCTGCAGCCCAGTGGGATTATATCCTAAGTAACCTGAGTTTAAATTTTTTAACTTTTGATGCTAAGTGCCAGCTGTCTTGATGCACAGCTGGTGCGGTCACATCCAGAGGTGGTAGATGGCTGTGTTTTGTCTCATACACACACAGTTTGAATGCATATGTCGGATGAGCTGGATTTGAAAAACAGGTCATTGTATTTCTGTCAAATGTGTAAATATTTGGAATAATTGCCCGGATAATATAAAATCACTCGGTAGTTTGGCTGGTCTTAAAAGGCTCTATAAAAATGAAGTGATTACTTGCTACGGCATGTTAAATTAGATTTATTGATTCTGTTGTGTTGTGATTGGTTGTGTTCTGATTCTGTTGTGCACTGTTTGCATGTTTGTGTTTTTTGAAATTCCAATTCATGAATCAATGTATACTTTGTAGTAGTTATGAAGGGTATATGTATGATTTTATATATATATATATAATTTTTAATTTTGGGTCATGGGGTAGGCATTTACAAGCTTTTTCTTCTGCCTACACCCTTTCGGGCACATGGGTGCATTGTTGGACTATTTTATTTCTCCCTTTCATTGTATGTTTTTTTGTTGTTCTTGACCTGTGTGTGCCAAATAAATTCATTAATTCATTCATTCTATCTGGCCAAATAGCAGTCCAGAGTGACTCTGGCTCGAGCTGATTTGCAAACCCCAGTCTGAATGTGCAGATTGTCTGGATTTGAGAGTGTCCTGGATCAAAGTTGTCTGCCTGAATGGTTGCTATATAGAACCCAAAGAAGAGGCAGCTGTTGTAAAATCCAGTTTATGGAGATGGACTGAGATGAACACTCCTGTCTGCACATGCACAGATCCAGGTGCACACTTTCTGTCACTGTGCTGCAGCCACATGGAATCCACCCACCATCAGACAGTGTCCTGCTTACAACTGCAGAGGAACAATTCAGTTGTTTGGGTTTGGCCTCAGTGGGCAGCGTCTCACTGCTGACTGTGCAGCCTCGTGCACCCTGGTGGGGTGGGGGCAATCTCTTCTGTCGAGGTATTATCTACTGCAGTCCAACAGTGTGCACATACAGCTGTGTGATGACACTAATAATGAATGAAAAGTGTGCACGTGGGCATGCATGTACATGCGCCACCAGGAACTTGTATACACGCACACACACACACACACACACACACACACACACACACACACACACACACACACACACACACACACACGCGCACACAAAATACGGTTGCTGGAACAATTCTCAAGTCGCAGCTCGTGTGTATGCGTGTGTGTGTGTGTGTGTTTAAATTGGCAGGGTGCAGACACTGTCAGTTTTGTGTCAGATTTCTGGAGTAACAGAGCACACCATGCAGACCTGCAACAGGCTGATTGGATTTCATTTTATGCGTGCGGTCATGAAGTCCTCATTTACATACCATTCTCTATGTCATGTGGCCACCTGCTGTCACGTGCACAATTATTCTTCGTAAATCATGTGCAAAACGTTCACAACCTGGTGCGCAAAAGTTTGGAAAGCCCACATAACTGAGTACATGTATGGGATTTTAGTAAATCAGGCCCTTAATGTCTGTAAACATTACAGTGCAGTGTTAGAGGTTTTACATTAGAGGTGTTCACAGTACTGTAGTTTATAGTGGTATTTAGCATTGGAGGATTACACTATTATGGATCCCACCTTCTGTCTTGATCTGGCCAAAGGACCTCATCCACATCCCAGATGATGTCCTCTTGAGCTAAACCACGAGGGAAATATCGCCTCGTGTGCCTGATCCAGCCCTGAACTGACCCCACCTCTACATCCCTCCATGCCTCTTCCATTGCTTGCAAAGAAGCGGCATGCGGGCACGTGGTTGGTGATCACAGACTTTCCAGTGCCATGCTCAGAAGAAATCTTCTGTCGGATTGAGAAAAGGTGAGTAAAGGAGTAAGTACAGCACTGTTAAGTTTTCATGGGTTGTGAATCAGTCCTGGACCTGAGCAGCCTCACGGAAACTAACATTTTCCCAGATGACAACAAAATGGACGGCTCAGGTCCGTCCATTGCAACTACATAATGTAGGTCATCCAGAAAAGTCATTGTGTGGTGTGCTGTAGGGGCCTCAGGTTGCAAGATGATGGAGAACTTCTCTCAGACCTAAGGCAGCACACAAGGTAATATTTCTCCCACGCTGACCGGGTACAGTAACAACTGCCCTCTGGCCTATAATATTACAGCCCCGATGCCTGGTTTTGGCCAAGTTGAAAATGGCTTCATCGATGTAGATGTACTCATGAGGCTGTGCAACTGCATCAAGGCCAAGAACTTGCTGAAACAGAACATATACATATTGTGAATAATGTTACATAAAACAAGCAACTATATGTACAAGAAAGCCCCCCACCCCATCTACACAGCACTTTGCAGAGTTACTGTAACAACCATTATTGGATCATATCACAATACAGTGTATGTAAAGTGTAATGGCACTTACTTGGACATTGTCATAGCGGAGATCCGTGACCCTCTGACTGTTCTTTTCAAATGGAATTGTTGGGGAATGTGTAGTGACACGGCCCCACAACAGGGGGCGCAAATGAACGGTCAATAGATGAGCCAAAAGGTAACAATTTAATGTTGTGAATGTGCACAACGATTATACAGACAATCACAGAATCTGATAGCAGTCAATACACAAAGGTGATGTGTGGGCAGGCTTGAGGATAGAAGACGTCTGTCCTGAGAAGAGCTGGAACCACACGATTTCCACAGCCACAGAACCTGGTGAATACTGGAGCCGCCAAGTCCCGAATTCCCAGGTGATCACCGTCCCCGACTGTCGGATCTGGTACTGCTGGTGAGGAGCACAAACATATGAGATGTGGGTGTGTGCACACACCCAATAACAAAAACAGTCAGAAGGTGGAAAGTCACCTCCACCTCTAATCACACACTCGTGCAGCTCCTGTTAAACCACTTATCTGGTTTGGGTGTGAAGCGAAGCCGTCGCTGTTCACACCAAACGCCAATCCAGCAGATAAGGAACACCACAGGAAAACGGCTGCAAAAGAGTTCAGACTATTATTTAGTTTTAAGTCAGCAGATAAATTACCTTCACAGGGAGATGATATCTCGGCAGTGAGGTGGAGATGACATCCGGCTTTTATGGAGTGGATTGATGAAGTGGAGATGAGTGACAGCTGTCAACCCCGGCTGTGTCCGTGGCGGCAGCGCCCTCTCGTGCCTGAAGCCCACACTTCAGGCAGGGCGCCCTCTGGTGGTGGGCCAGCAGTATCTCCTCTTCTGGAGGCCCACACAACAGGAATCCCATAGAACATCTTTTCATGGTGGCTCTGTGTTTCTGCAAAAAACATCTGAGTGTGAAAATGCTGACCTGGTTAATGTGATTGAATCTATTGTCATGTTGAATTATTTGCTGTTGTACTTCAAGGAGGTGGATGGAATCATTTGCTCGTACGATTACCACAACTGCGAGTTCTTGTTCATGGGTGAACAAGCATTGCCGTCACCTCCGAGGAGGTCATCCAGCTACTCTGTAGAAAATGTAACCACAAGATGTCGTTGATGAGGCTCTTTTTTATATACTGTACTTTGATACTGTACATACATGGTACGGTAACATCAGAATGATATTACACTTGATAGTACTATCCACTTTTGTTCACCAAGGGGCAATGCATGGTACTGTACAATATTGTACTGTAATACTGTAAAATAGAGTAACATAAACAGTAAAGTTGAAGACATACCTGTTTTCAAGTTTGAATGTTCTTATGATGGATGCCACTGTGTGCTGGGATGAGGTTGTGGTGGACCCTTTGTCCAGCTTCCCTCAGTGTGAGGCCTTGGTTGATCACATAGTCCACCAAAGTTGTTCAAGTTTTGTCTGACACATTTCTCCTTCTTGGTCTTCTTTGTCTTTGTCCTTGTCCACATATCTGTCTTTGTTTTCCTCTGCCTCTTCCTCTTTATCGCCTCCATGATTGCAGGTTTGACAAAATGTCTTACCTGAGCTCTATTTGTAGTGCCAAAGATCAGACTGATTGGTGGTGAATTTTCTGTGAGTGTTTCCAATAACCAGATGTGTTTTGCATTTTTACTAAAAGTGTTTTCCCAATGACAACAAGGTATTTTGTCTTTGAGTTCAGTGTCTAATGTAGGAACCTGTGTGCAATGTTCTGCAACAGCTGTGTTGGAGAATTGCAAAAGCAAAGTGCAATGCAGAAGATGTGCTTAAGGTATTGGCACATTGTGTTTTAGCTGTTGTTACAAGACGTTATGGATTTGAAGCTTTAGTCTAAGCATTCGCTTTCTGGGTGTAAGCAGTTGGCAAAAACTGTAGTCTTATGAAACATTCAAAAATTGCTGAATAGCAAACAGTTTTCCAGCTTTCACCCACGGTGTAAGTCTGTGGTTGTGTTTGAGTTGGCACCAGGAAGACAATGCCCACCCCCATTCTAAAACAGACTTACTCATTTCTTTTCATGACTATAAACACGTTGTTTCACCTCCTTCACATCCACAGCCATTCCTTCATGTCTCCTCCCCCCCGTCTCAGTTCTCCCCCTTCATACCGCTCTTTCTTTTTGGCATCCATCACTGTCTGCAGCAATGGGCTGCGAAACAAATTTCTATCACTATACATTACAGGTTAAGAAAAGGAGCTGGGAATGTGTTATATATGCTGCTTTCGATTTTTACGTAGTGCCTAAGGGCTCGTCCATCATTCCTGTGCTGGGCAGCCTTGTGCGGGCCCCTGATGAGATGTTGTCTTGGCACTGCCATCAATCACCCTGGGCTTACTGGAGCCCCTTAACTGGCATGCAAGAAGGGGCATGTGTTGTAGCTGCAGGACTTCCCCTCCAACCAGCCTGTGTTGTACCACCATGATGGTGACACTAGCACTCATAGTCATTTGAGTGATGAGTGTTGTTTCTGGGCCCTTTGCATGACCCACCTGGCTCTTATCAGTTGTCAACATGGCAAGCAGGACTAATGGAAACTGGTCTGATGTCTTATATAAAATCTTTCTTTCACTTCACCATGAGGCTGTGACTGGAGAAGCAATAGACGCAGTTTCTTCAGTCACAGTCACAGACGCTTATATCTCCTTCAGAGTTGCGATGGGTGTCTTAGTGGCTTTCCTCGCTCGAATCCTATGGAAGCAAGTGATGAAAGCAAATTTGAAAATTAAAAAGCCTGAGCAGAAAGATGTTCTATTTTCAAAACATGGCACATTAACTTACTCATAAATTGCTTTGTATCTGTGTGGACAAAGCCTTAGATCTTTGACTCTTGAGGAGTTGCACTCAAAGGGTACTCTGTACACATTTCATGCTATGTCTGTTGCGTTGCGGGACACAGTCAATAGTTGATAGAGACACAAAGTTGATTCCATCAAAGTTGACATCATCTTCAGTAACTCTCTGCTTGGCATTATTTTGAAGGACCATGTCAACAATGAGATCTTCGTATTGTTGGGAGAAAAGAACAGTCCTTCCATCCTCGTGGTTGCGTTTTACAGTTTGTGCAGATTGCTTACACACATTTTGCAGCATTTGGCTCACTGTGTCAAAACTCTACACACAAGCAAGATAAAAAAAGACACAGCACTTGTTGTAAAAACCTCACAGCTCTGTCAAAATGAATCCTTACAATCAAAACCTAACAATTCCCTCTAAAATGTCATTCTAGCAACAAAATGATACACACATGCACCATTTTGAAATGCTTTCAAATCAACAGCAACACACTGATGTGTTTTTACACAAAACAGTGAAGTCAAAATTTTTATTTTCTCAAATGAGAGCTGAAAGTTACAGTATTTAGCAACAAAAGTGTTATTTCCCTTTTCATTTTAACAAAGAAATAGAAATTTCTTACAAATACCCAAAGAAAGACAGAGTACCGCACAGTTCAATTTCAAAACACAAAACAAACAATGAAAACAGGTGGTTACAGTACTGTAGGTTTACATATATGGTACAGTACATTAGAATGATATTGCACTGGACAGTACTACCCACTGTGTGGTGGCTGACTGTTGGTTGGACCCTTTGTCCAGCTTCCCTCAGTCTGAGTTCGTGGTTGGGTCACATGGTCCACTAAAGTTGCTTGAATGTCATCTGAAACATTTCTCCTTCTTGCTCTTCTTTGTCTTTGTCCTTGTCCACATATCTTTGTTTTCCTCTGCCTCTTCCTCTTTATCGCCTCCATGATTGCAGATTTGACTAAATGTCTTACCTGAGCTCTGTTTGTAGTGCCAAAGGTCAGACTGATTGGTGGTGAGTTTTCTGTGTGAGTGTTTTCAGATGTATGAATAAGTATTTCCAATTACCAGATGTCTTTTCCATTTTTATTAAAAGTGTTTTCCCAGTGATAACACGGTATTTTATCTTTGAGTTCAGTGTCTAATGTAGGAAACTGTGTGTATTGTTCTGCAACAACTGTGTTGAAGCATTGCAAGCAAAGTGCGATGCAGAAAATGTGTTTAAGGTATTGTCACATTGTGTTTTAGCTATTGTTACAACAAGTTTTGGATTTAAAGTCACATTGTGTTTTAGCTATTGTTACAACAAGTTTTGGATTTAAAGTTTTGCTCTAAGCATTTGCTTTTTGGGTGTAAGCGGTTGACAAAAACTGTAATTCTACAAAGGGCAAAATGCACTGTAAGGAATGTATTTTAATAAACTTTACAGTGCAACTACTTATACACTATAGTGTACTGTATGCCAAATATTGTACAGCAAGAAACAATTACCTGTTATCTTCTCTGAATGTCCTGCCCTATTTGTTTGATCACATCTTTAGAAACGCGTGTTCAGTTGTGAGTTGTGTGTAAAAGTTGACAGCTGTGTTGGAGTTGTGTTTTACTGCCTATGTTTACAATATTGCAGCACAAGTGTATCACGGTGTGACATGTGTTTAGTGACTTGGAGTGTATTTAACATTTAGCAAAAAAGAGCAGATGAGTTTTGCAAATTGTATCTGAGTGCCTGAACAGTGTTTAATGTTTGGCCAAAAGAGTGTTTGATTCGAACAGTGACTTTGAAACACTGAGAATTTGGTTCAGAGAATGAAGTTTTGTTTTTTAGTGACTGAGGAAAAACTGTAGTAGAACGGCTTTTAATTTTCAAAACATGCATTATTATTTGACTCAAAATTCAAATTCAATCATGCAGTTTGCGTTTGCGCTTCATGCACACAACACAACTCAAAAGAAAATGACAAGGACACTGCTTTTTTATTTTCAAGCCAGCTCTGCCAAGTACTGATCAAAATTAAAACTTGAAAAATAAACTGCAAAGAGGACATGGCAGAATGTGTGGTAATATGTGTGCAAATACCTTACTAATGTGCTGGTATGCTGAGTTACTAGCAGTGATCACAGGAATATTGCATCTGTCAAATGTGCAAAATAGTGTGTATCCATTTACAGTTTTTATTGATTGCTTTGACTCGTTTGAAGAAACTGGGAACCTCTCAGTCTTCATCATCACCATCTCAGCAGAGCAAAAGACACCTCTTGCAAATGTGTTAACCCATTCTCATTGGATTGACACATTCCCCCACCCTTTTCAAACCAGTTAATACAGATGTCATTCAAGCAGTCTAAACTCAATTGTTTTAGTTACGTATCCTAACAGAAACCATATGTTGGTGGACTTCCGGTATGGCAGCGAGCAAGAGCAGACGTGCGGAGGGTGTCCGGGGCGACATTTACTTTTTTTTTCCTTTCAAAACATAACTGCAATTTATGGCTACTCGTTTATGAATAGCAGCAAACATTATTTGTTTGCGGCTGAAGTGATACCGGATACTTTGAACATGCCATCGCAAAAAGGAAAAGTTTTTCCGGATGCTAGCAGGCAAGCTAATGCTAACACCGCCGAGACAGTAGCATCTACAGCACTGCCAGCAACGGGGGATTTAGTGTCAGTGTCCACGTTGAGAAGTGAATTGGAAAAGAACAGAAATAAAAGCCTCGCTTGGTCCTATTAATTCAACAATATGCAATATCAAAGCTACGCTGGATGCGCTCGAGCCTCACCTTACTGAGTTTGAAGAGTGTTTGTCGGACCACAGTGACAGAATTGTTCGCCTGGAGAAGCGTGTTGATGTTTTGGAGAAAGAGAAAAAAGAGCTTATGGCGAAGACGGAATATCTTGAGAATTATTCACGGAGAAAATACTTTTGTGTTATTGGTTTACCAGAACGACTTGAAGGACAAGCTATTATTGCATTTATGTCACAGTTTTTTGTGGATGTGCTGCAAGATGAATGTTTTGTCCGCCCGCCGGAGCTGGACAGAGCTCATAGGATCCCGGGAGGAGCGCCTGGGGATCGGGAGAGACCAAGACCGGTCATCGTGCGCTTCTCAAGGTTTCAGGAAAAGGAACAAGTCCTAGCCATCTCACAGAAGAAAGGGCAGCTGTTGTACGATGGTCACCGAGTCTTGGTTTTTCCGGACCTCAGTCTTGCTCTTTCCAAACAATGTGCGTCTTTTAACGCAGTGAAGAGCAAACTTTACCAAAAGGGGGTTAAGTTTTTCCTCCGGTACCCGCCGTTTTGTGTGTCACACACCAACAAAAGGACTACGTTTTCAAGTCTGCAGACGCCGCTGAGGACTCCTTTAAGCAGCATGTGTTGGATGATGAGTAGAACACTCTTCACAGTATAAAGAAGGTTACGCACCCCGTTGGAACTTGCTCCGAGACTTGGTAAGAAGATTAATCAGCGGACAATGGACACATTACAAACTTGTCACAGGTTCATCATCCCTTTATTTAAGTTTAATGGGCCTTTCACACTGAATCCGTCAGATGCGTCACTAAAAAGCATTATTTTCAATGAGACGCGTTGCGTTTTAGATGCGTCAGATGCGTCGCGTCAAAAGCCGAGCTAAACCGATGCATCTGACGGGAGCACGCATTGCCGCTTGTCAGCAGGCTGACGGAGTCAAAGTTCAATCTAATCCAACTTCCGACTTGCTGAGCTGTGACGTACCTTTGCGATGTCCAATAGGAACAATGCGTCGGGCCAAAACACGGAAGACGGGTGGCAGAAACTACTGATCTCTACAAAATGGATGGTGCAGAAACCACTGATCTGTGCAAAACATACGTGTCACAGGACTCCTCATTTATGAGTAGTTTTCTGAAGAAAATCCTTCGAAATGTTTTTGTTGTTGTTACCTCATTATTTCTGATTACTGTTAAAAAGTTTAGAACACTTGTAATTAAAATAGCTAAATAAATCAATAAATGGTTCTTTAGAAACCTTTCATCTGTAAATTAAAACCACCTGTTATTTCAGATTATTTCATTTCTTGTTTAACATAAGGAACCTTGGACATTTATTTTTAGACAAAATAACATGGAAATTTGTACTTTTTTTTTTTTAAGTCTGGTAGATTATTTATATCTCATTTAACCAGAAAAACAGACACTGTAAATAAATACTAATGTTTATTATAAATGCAACAGGAATAATTTAACAATGACTGCAGTGTGATTGTAAAGTAGGATTTCTGTGACATAAACCTCATGATGATTTTTTTTTATATATATATATATATATAGTCATTTCAACTTGTAATTTCGCCAAAATATGTAATTGCCTTTAATGTTATCAGGACAGAGTCATTTCTAAAATATGAATTTGAGCACAATAAGTGGAGAAGCTTCTACTTGTGCAATGTCTTTGACTTTGATTTCGTGGACATTTTTAATGATCTGTTCATTTATTGTGTAAAATATAAAATGAAACAGCTTTTTAAAAAATAATAAAATAGTTGCTGTTCAAAGAGCCTTTATTTAGAAGCAGGTGATGTTCTGCTGGATTCTCTGGACCAGATGAAGGTCTCTTCTGCAGCTTTGAACTCTGGTGGTTTTGCTGAAAAGCAGAGATGTTTTCTTTCGACTGACTTCGTGGTGTTCAGCTCATCAATGGAAGTTGGTTGTCTGCACAGCAAATGTTCCTGAGTGGGACAAATAAAAATATTTCTTTAAATATAAAGAAACACTAACCAGTTTATATATATATAAAAAGGGGAAAAAACGGGGTGAAAAAAACGATGGAAAAAAACGCTAGAAAAAATAAGTTATTTAAAGTTGAGCTTTTGTGGTGTCTGAAAAAAAGCTGTAGCTTTATTTGGTAAAAATAAAAAAGACTGAACCATTTAGAAATTAAAGTGTTCACTCAGATTAACTGTGCTAAAAGGCTACGCTAAAGTTAGCCAATCATTAAACCTTCAAAGCAGTTCAGTAAACGTCACGTTTTATTTTTACATTATTCTCACCTCGATAAAGCTGCAGAACTAAACTCCGTTGGGCAAACTGGGACTTTGCATATATCCAAAAAGTGGGAGATTTCGGACTGAGTGGGTTTGCTCCATCACCCCGGCTGCCTGCCTCGCTCTGCACAGTGATGATGCCTGAAGGCCGGCTTCTCCGTGCGGGTCGGCCTGCTGTCGCGGTTCGATCGATATCCCACCAAGTCGTTGGTCCTCCCTTGGTCGGCGGTCACTCCGAGGGAGTGAAAAAAAAGCTTCTCCCAGCAGGGTGATGGGAGAATCGTTCTACTGCTGTTTTTTAAAGCTTTTTTTGTGGTTCAGGCGACGCAAATTCAACATGGTGATCGCTGAACTTTTTCAGATTGTAGAAACAGCCAGAGTGTGACGTGGCAATCTCCAATCTGTTGTGTGTTGGGGGGTTTGGCTGGATGTTTTTGTGTTGTTTTCTTTTCTTTGCTCTCCAGGTGGTATGCAAACTGGTTTTTGTCTGTGGAGAAGGTGCTGGCAGAAGAGTCCTTCACCCTCATCAGCATTATTAGCTGCACCTGTGGATGATGCTCACGTGTAAACTTAAAGACTTTCAGCTGAAGCAGATAATGAGATGGCGTTCTGCATTTAAGCCATGAGTGGTTCAAGCAGAATTGCCGGGAACTCGACCTTGTGACGTTCGTTTGAGAGACGCTGAGGACCGCGCTAGGATTTGACACATCGTGCCTGTGAGGAGGACGTGGTGAAGGACACATGCTGTCTGCACCACATCAGAGGTGATGATTGTCTGAATAAGTGTTAACAGTAATTTGATATTTTGTTACGCAGTATATTTGAACATTGATGAGAATTGTGCAACTCGCTTCTCACTGCCGTGAGAAGCTGCTCATTTACATAAAGCTTAAATTCAGACCTGAATGTGTTGCTGATAGTGTGTGCCTTTGAAGGATATTTGTTGTAGCTGTTGACTTACCTCACCTTTTCCATCCTTCACAGAGTCAGTTTGTCGTGTCCACCTGGGGCGTGTTCGGCGGTGAGTCTGGGTCCAGAAGCGTAGGGCTGCGATCCATTGGGCGCTGGAGAGCGCCCGTCCTTCACCTCAGCCAGACAAACGCACATTTATGTGTACACAATTATTGCACAAAAGGGAAATAAATTTGTTTTGTTTTTGGAACCGCTTTCTGGTTATTTTAGCGCTGGGTTCAGTCAGACGCTGGTCACGCTCCTCAACTCGCGTCAGCACATAACAGTAGTTCCCGGCCATTCCAAAATGGACCCAGCGGCAGAAGCGGTTCCGTTTGCCGAAAGAGTTCAAGAACACTTGGAGAAAATATGGGAGCAATTACAGCATCTCGCAAACCAAATTAAACAAACAGATGCCTGTGTTACGGAGCTTGCAGCACAAGCCGTTCCGCTTCCTGCTGCTCCAGCTGCGGCACCATCGATACCGGTGTAGATAACTCTGTCACCCAGAGATTCGGCTTCCGAACCAATCATTTGTCATCCGGAGCCTTATGCGGGAAACGTTGAAGCCTGTGCTCCGTTTTTGATGCAATGTTCTCTGGTTTTTGCTCAGCGACCGGCTTCCTTCTCTTCTGATGGTAGCCGTGTCTCATATGTGACAAATTTGCTCCGAGGTGACGCTTTAGCTTGGGTCACTGCGTTGTGGAGTAATAACTCTCCATTGTTAGGATCCTTTAAGGATTTCTCCCGGGAGTTCCGCTTGGTTTTTGACCATCCGGTGAAAACAAATACTGTTGCCCAACGGTTGCTGAATCTCAGGCAGGGGAGGCGGAGTGCGGCGGATTATTCCGTGGATTTCCGAATTTTTTTCTGCTCAGTCCGGTTGGAATGCCGCAGCTTTAAGAGGAGTGTTTGTAGATGGTTTAAACGATCAATTAAAAGACGAGCTAGCAGTCCGTGACGAACCAAAAGATTTAGATGAACTAATATCTTTGGTTATTCGTCTAGATGATCGGATAAAGGAGCGTGGACGCGAGAGAGGACGGACATCAGAGTGGGTTTTTTCATCTCGGGGTTTTCCCCGACACAGATCTGGGCTGCCTCTTCTTCGCTCCCCTGAGACTCCTCCGATGGGACCTCTGGCTCCTCTTGCGGATGAGCCCATGCAGCTCGGACGAGCTGAAGCCGCCATATTGCCCCGGTCACATAATCGTCAAGAAAGATAGTGATGACGTATCTCCAGGTGTTCTGGAACAGGCATAAAAATGGACACAAAAAAAACCCAAAAAAACCCTTTGGTTGTTTAGTTATTTGGGCTATTTTTGTTTTTTTTGTAAGGGGTTATAAATTGTTTGGGGATTTAGAGGTGGTTCCGGAGGAGTGAACGACTGGCAGTTCGGAGCTCAGCTGGACTCAGGTAATCATTTGTTTTCATTATTTGGACTTAGGTATTTTCTGTTTGAGGATTGGGTCGTTTTGTTTTGTTGTTTTTTATTTCCCTGCTCCCCTAACCCCAACCTCACATTTGCTCTGAGACCGTTTTGTCTTTTGGGTTGTGGGGTGGTGCAGGTTGGTCATGCTGAGCGTTTCTCAGAAGACCTCTGCACCTGGGGGGGGTTGTCAGGGGCGTTTTTTTGGGTTTGGTTAGGGCCCGGTTCCTCTCCAGCCCCGGTGGGCCTTTGACCGTTCGTCATTGGTGTTACCGGGGTGTGGTGCAGCGGGAACATACCTCAGTCGGAGTGGTGGGCCGATCTGTTGCCGTTCGCCATTTCGGTAGTTCCACCCCTCCCGATAGGCTGGTGGTATGGTCGGGTTGGGGCACCGGACGTCTTTCCGGTTTTCCGCTGCGCTTCGGGGATGGGACCGGGTTAGTTTTTCCTGTTTCCTTCCCAAGCTTAGTAGTTTTGTGCCGTTCGCCAAAATAGGGCTAACGATAGGCTCTGGGAGTGATCTGGGGTCTTTCGGGGTGCTGGGGGGGTAACAGGGTTTGCCAGTTGTTTTATTTTGCCCCTGGGGTGTTTTAATGAAGTCCACCGGGGGTTGTATTTTTGTGTTGTTTTGTTTCCTTCCAGGTTCCACCTCCAGGGTCGATGGGACGGTCCTCTGGGGGGGGGAATTGATTGTGGGGCTGATTAACCAAGTGTGGCCGGGTCTGGGGTTCCTGGGTTGTGGGGAGGGTACCTCCTGGGGTTGATGGCACGGTCCTCTGGGGGGCGCTGTTCCTCCGTGTAAACCTGGGGACCTCTGTAAGATTCCGGTTTTGGTTGTTCTCTCCTGGAACTGCCGGTAAAGGTCTTCTGGGGGGGGGGGGCTCTGCATATCGTTCTGGGGGGGGGTGTTTGTTGTTTTTCTTTGTGAATTTATGTTTTTATTATGTTGTTGGGGCTGTGTTGGGTTATTGCATTTGAGAGTTTTTCTTTTCTTCCCGGGGTTGGATGGGACGGTCCCCTGGGGAGTGGTTTGGGTGGGTTTTGTGTTTTTCTTCTAAGTTGGGTTGTATATGGGACTTGTTTGGGGTTTTGTTGATGCCACCCGGCCTTCCAGCCGCGGTGTCTTGTCCTGCCGTCTGCTTTCTGTCATGGACCCCGGAGGGAGGTGTTGTTCTCGGGCCTGGTCTGTTCAGTCACCGGGAGGCTTCCCGTTGATGGGGGGGTACTGTTGTGTGTTGGGGGGTTTGGCTGGATGTTTTTGTGTTGTTTTCTTTTCTTTGCTCTCCAGGTGGTATGCAAACTGGTTTTTGTCTGTGGAGAAGGTGCTGGCAGAAGAGTCCTTCACCCTCATCAGCATTATTAGCTGCACCTGTGGATGATGCTCACGTGTAAACTTAAAGACTTTCAGCTGAAGCAGATAATGAGATGGCGTTCTGCATTTAAGCCATGAGTGGTTCAAGCAGAATTGCCGGGAACTCGACCTTGTGACGTTCGTTTGTGAGACGCTGAGGACCGCGCCAGGGTTTGACACATCGTGCCTGTGAAGGAGGACGGGTGAGGGACACATGCTGTCAGCACACATCAGAGGTGATGATTGTCTGAATAAGTGTTAACAGTAATTTGATATTTTGTTAGGCAGTATATTTGAACATTGATGAGAATTGTGCAGCTCGCTTCTCACTGCCGTGGTGTACGGAATGATGATCCTCCACCTGTTGTGAGAAGCTGCTCATTTACATAAAGCTTAAATTCAGACCTGAATGTGTTGCTGATAGTGTGTGCCTTTGAAGGATATTTGTTGTAGCTGTTGACTTACCTCACCTTTTCCATCCTTCACAGAGTCAGTTTGTCGTGTCCACCTGGGGGGTGTTCGGCGGTGAGTCTGGGTCCAGAAGCGTCGGGCTTCGATCCATTTGGGTGCTGGAGAGCGCGCCGTCCTTCACCTCGCCAGACAAATGCACATTTATGTTGTACACAATTATTGCACAAAAGGGAAATAAATTTGTTTTGTTTTTGAAACCGCTTTCTGGTTATTTTAGCGCTGGGTTCAGTCAGATGCTGGTCACGCTCCTCAACTCGCGTCAGCACATAACACAATCTCTCTTTTTTTTTTTTTTTTTTGCCGCTTCCAAAGCGATGCGTCTGACGTCATGCGTCGGATCCGTTGGATGCGTTTTCCGATGGATCTGACGGATTCCCATGTGTTGACGGATTGGCCTGACGGATTCAGTGTGAAAGGCCCATTATGGTTAATTTACCTACTCTGTAGTCAAGTTTATATATTTTTTGTTTTATGTTTTTATTTTATTATTATTATTTAAATGTATTTATTTTAATTTATTTTATTATTATTATTATTATTTTTATTCTTCTTCTTATTATTATTTATTTATTTCTATTTATTTATTTATTTATTTTATTTTATTTTTTCTCCCTTTTGTTATTAATATTATTGTTCTTGTGGTTATTATTGTGGTCAGTTGATATTATATTAATGGTGGTGGTGATTATAGATATGAATGAATCTGGTAATAGTACGTTGAAATTACTTTTATTTTATTGCAGTCTGAGGTATTATTTGATGTCATTTTTTATATGTATAAACTGTTGCAGTTGAGTTTCTTTTAGTTTTTTTTAGTGCTCTTGGACTCCCTCTGCTCTAATGTAGAGTAGTGAGAGGTTTAGTTCTTGATCAGAGGCCTTCTGGAAGGCCAGTAGAGTTATTTTGACCCTGTCCACTCTGTTTTTTGGGGGGGGATTTAGAAGCTGAGGACTTTTCATTGAATTTTTGGTTGCCAGGCACACAATTAGTGTTATTTCTACTCATGGTTTTTATTTTAAAAAATATTCATGGTAATGCAGGTTAAGTTTAATCCAATAACCTTATGACTCATAATGTAGGAGAGGATTTGGGACGCTCAATCAGAATTATGTCCTGGAATATGGGCGGTATTAATGGGGCCACTAAGAGAGCTAGAGTCTTCTCTCATATTAAACAAATAAATGCAGATATATTTTTTTTTTTTTGCAGGAAACACACCTGCGTAATGTAGAGCAGCAGAAGCTAAATCAAGGTTGGGTTAGTTCAATTTTTCATTCTTGGTTTAATAATAAGACTAGGGGCATAGCAATCTTAATCAAAAGGCATACACCTTTTATAATGTCCCAAACTGTTGTAGACAATAATGGGAGATATGTGATCGTGGTTGGCAACCTTTGTCAACAACCAGCAATTTTAGTGAATGTTTATGCGCCTAATCACGATGATGAGGACTTTATTAAGAAATTAGCTTCCTCAATACCTAAGTTAAATTCCCACTCCCTGATTTTAGGTGGAGATATAAATCCCATTTTTGACCCTTCTCTGGATAAATCCAATCCAAAAGTCTCCACACCACCAAAAATGGCACAAGCTCTTTTGCAGTTTATGTCCCAATACGGTTTTACAGATGTATGGCAGCACTTACACCCCAAAGATAAACAGTTTTCTTTTTATTCTCTTGTCCATAAAACACATTCGCGTATTGACACTTTTGTGATTGATAAAACTCTCCACCCATTAGTCTTGACAGCTGAATACCAAGCCAGAGTAATTTCGGATTATTCACCTTTAACATTGGACTTAAAATTTGTATCTCAACCCAGACGTTTTCGGTTTTGGAGATTTGATCCTTTACTGCTCTTAGATAATGGCTTCATTGAAAGAATTTCAAAGACCGTAGACCTTTTTTTGGAGACCATGGAGATTTTTGGTTGATTTTTACAAGATTGTTTCTGCAAAACTAGCCCCATTGTTGCTCCATATGTATGACGACTCCTTTCAGCAAGGCATTTTACCACCTACTCTTAGACAGACTGTTGTTTCATTAATCTATAAACAGGGAAAGGACCCATTAAGCTGTTCCTCTTATCGACCTATATCCTTCTTAAATGTGGATGTAAAGATCTTGGCATGTAGGCTTGAAAAAGTTATGCATAGTGTGATTTCAGAAGACCAAACTGGCTTCATACGGAATCGCCACTCCTTCACAGATGTAAGGCGTCTTCTTAATATTGTGCTTGCTCCTGACACACTGCCTATTCCCGAAGGCGTCATCTCTTTAGACACTGACAAGGCATTCGACAGAGTGGAGTAGCCTTATTTGTTTTCTGTTCTTAACAAATTTGGCTGTAGCGATCACTTTATTTCTTGGATTTGCCTTCTCTATACTTTTCCACAGGCCTGTGTGTGCACCAATTCTGTTAGATCGTTTTTTTCCCCCTTTCACGTGGGACACGGCAAGGGTGCCCACTATCTCCTCTCCTGTTTGCTCTGGTTATTGAGGCCCTTTCCATTGCACTTAAGTCAGATTCGTGTATTCCGGGTATTAACAGGTGTGGAGTTGAGCATAAAGTCTCTTTATATGCAGATGATCTTTTGCTTTATATTTCAGACCCAGTTAAAACTATCCCACGTGTATTGGACAAACTTGAATATTTTGGTAAGTTCTCTGGATATAAACTCAACATTAAAAAAAGTGATTTCTTCCCCATTAATGAGCTGGCAAGAAATATTTCTCCCTCTACTCTTTCGTTTGCCTTTTCTGTTAAATTTAAGTATCTGGGCATTACTATATCACAATCTATGAAACACCTCTTTGAGGAGAATTTTGCTGCACTGATCATGAAGGTCAAGGACGATCTACAAAAATGGGATAAACTATTTTAATGGGGAGGGTACAAAGCATAAAAATGATCGTTGTCCCGCGTTTTTACATTTATTTCAGTGTCTGCCTTTATATCTGCCAAAGTCATTCTTTTCTAATATTAATAGCATATTCTCGTCGTACATATGGAGCGGCAAGCCCCCTAGAATTCAGAAGTCTTTATTACAGAGATTGAAGACTGAGGGTGGATTGGGTTTACCGGACCTACAACTTTATTATTGGGCTTCCAACCTACATAAAATTCTGTATTGGGCCTTTCTCCCCGAAAGTCAGTGGTGCCGTTTGGAGTCGGCCTCATGTCATTCCTCACTTCAGGCACTGATCTGTCATCCTGGGAAGTTGAAACCTACAGAGCATACGAATAATCCAATTGTAATTGCTACTTTACAGATTTGGCAACAGATTAAGCACATTTACAATTGGAACACTCTACCTCTTCATAGCCCTGTGTACAATAACATGTTGATCAAACCGGCGTTGTTGGACTCTAGATTTTCTGTCTGGGAGAGGAGAGGTTTAAGAACAATTGGGGATTTTTATACAAATGGAGTTTTTTCCAGTTTTGAAGATTTGTGGTCTAGATTTGATCTTCAGACCTCAGATCTATTTAGATATTTCCAACTTTGTAATTTCCTGAAATTAAATACCCCTTTATTTCCAACTTCCCCTCCTTCCTCAGGCGTTGATCTCCTGTATCCTGTATTAAAAAAAATCAAAGCGACACATTTCTTTTTTGTACAACATGTTATTACCAGATTTCTCACCGGCCTTGACTAAAATTAGGATTGATTGGGAGACGGAATTGGGTATGTCTTTCAATGATGATTGGTGGTGTGGAGCACTTCGGAATATAAAGTCATGTTCATCTAGTGCAAGATTTCAACTTATACAGTTTAAAGTGGTCCATAGGGTTCATTATAGCAAAAGCAGACTAGCAAGAATTGAAGCAAGAGTGTCCCAGATGACTAGCAAGAGTGTCCCAGATGTATGTGACAGGTGCTCACAAAGCCATTGTAATCTTACGCATATGTTCTGGTCTTGTCCAAATTTGGAAGAATATTGGAAATCTTATTTTAAGTCTATTTCTGAAATTATGGGAAGAGATGTCTTGCCTTGTCCATGTATCGCCATTTTCGGGACTCCAATGCTCGGTCTTAAATTAACACTGAAACCACAGACCATGATTTCTTTTACTTCACTTATTGCTCGGCGAAGGATTCTATTGTTATGGAAGAGCAGTTCACCACCGTCCACTTCATCCTGGCTGCATGACACCATGTCAAATCTTAAATTGGAAAAAATAAAATTTTCTTTAAAGGGCACAACAGATAAATTTAACGAGCATTGGAACCCCTTTCTTATTTATTTTAAAAACTTAACGTCCATTTCTGTGGATGACTGAACCTGTATAAATGATGTATCTTACATTGTAAAATACATTTATTCTGTTTTATTTGTTCACTGTCTGGGGGTTTATTTTCTTTATTTTCCTACGCATTACCATGATACACCTGACTGAGTTATAACAACGCTGGTTGGTATATTCTGATGTGAACTCAGCTTCGGGGCTAGGTGGGGTTAGTTCAAGTCATCTTTTTGTTCTTAGATGACTATAGTTCCTTTTGTTATTTTGTCTCGTTTTCTTGTTTGTCTGTATATAAATGTGTGTGAGTAAAATTTTTGAAAAATCTTCAATAAATTATATTGACAAAAAATAAAAAATAAAGAAACCATATGTTCCCAGCTATTAGAAACTATCTGATCGGTATGCAATCACTGAAGCACCTGTTTGACACTTCTTCACACAAATCTTCAACTTGCAATCAGTCTGTAGTAGGCCTTAAAAGGTGCCATGTCTGTGTTGTTCTTTGCAAGCATGGATCAAGGAGGTCTAAGGCAGATAAGAGTGAGAGTAAGAGGTCGGAGTCTGAAGAAGAGGAGTCGAGGTGGAGGTATAGTTGGAAGGAGGTATAGTTGGAAGGGCTCAAGTTAGTGATGAAATTCGGGCAACTATAATTGATCATGTTATAAATCATGGTCTTTCACTTAGAGAGGCTGAACAAAGAGTCCAACCTGTTGTAAACAGAAACACTGTTGCCTCATTTGTCAGAGATTTTCGACAGGAGAACAGGTAATGTTGTTATAGGCCTACAATATATGCAGAAATATTTGCAGTACAGTGATATACAGTACTTCATGTAATTTTTTCCACATTCCCATTTCATGTATTTTTTTATAGAATCGAAAGGCTACCAGTCACTGGTGGTAGAAGAAGAATTTTTAATGCTGAGCAGGAGGCAGCCGTTGTCAACATGGTTGTGGCAAATAATGCCATTAGGCTGCAAGAAATCAGGGCTGCAGTAATTGCAGATCAGGGAGTATTTACAAATATAAATACTGTGAGCGAGACCACCATAGGCCGCATCCTCAGGAGGAACCATATGGCAATGAAAAGGAACTCTGATGCTGTGAAGGAGGTCAGATGTCAATATGTGGAGGTAAGGAAACATTACTATACTGTTACTGTCTGCTCTTTCATATCATGCAGTTACTGTAGAATCAACTAGAGTGACTTGTACGTAATTGTAATTTTGACTTTTTTACTTTAGAGAATAATGGAGCTTGAAGCTGAGGGGGCACATTACATCTTCATTTATGTAGATGAGGCCGGCTTCAATCTGTGTAAAGTCAGGAGATGAGGAAGGAACCTCATTGGGCATAGGGCCATTATTGCAGGTCCAGGGCAGAGGGGCGCCAACATAACTATGTGTGCTGTCATCTCCAATGATGGCGTCCTGTGCCATATCCCCACCATTGGGCCCTAAAACACCAAGCGCCTCATAGCATTCCTGAATGCTCTTCATGACATGCTGATCCTGCCTCAGGAGAGAGAGCTGTTGAGGCCTGGCTTGCCACTGTTCATCATCATATGGGACAATGTGGCAGTCCACCACTCTCGTATTGTAAATGAGTGGTTTGCAGTCCACCCTCGGATGATGGTGCAATTCCTTCCACCGTATTCCCCTTTTTTGAATCTGATAGAGGAATTCTTTAGTGCTTGGAGATGGAAGGTTTATGATCATCACCCCTATGATCGGATGCCCTTGCTCAATGCAGTGACTGCTGCAGCCCAAGATATTGATGCAGAGGCATACCAAGGCTGGATCAGTCATGCCAGAAGGTTTTTCCCTCGCTGCATTGCCAGAGAGAACATTGAATGTGATGTGGATGAGGCCATGTGGCCCATTCGTCAAGACAGAAGAGACAGAGTATCAATTGTACTGTACTCTTACTGTAATCTATTCTCTTATAGTATAGGCCTACTAAAGATTTTTGTTCTTGTAAAAGATTGCTTTTTTTATTTTCTTAATTTCTTAAAGGCCTACAGTAATGGATTTTACGTATTTTGATTTACATACTTTCTGTAGGAATATTTCAGTTGTCAGCCATGAAAAAGCCTGGAAAAAATGTAAAGGAATCAATAAAATTTGCATCAAAGCATATCTGATTCTGGATCCATTTTTTGCAAGAAGGCAGCAAACAGCACTGGCATGTAACAGTTATGGGCTACAGTGTCAACCAATGGTGCATTGATTCACACTGAGTGCTGTATTTTGTATTTTGTTGTCCATTGTGTTATGATTGATTGTAAGTGCTCATACACCTGTGGGCAAGTTGTGCTGTTTGAAGGCAAAATTTGTTTTTGTTCCTTATTTTAAATGTTTTGGCACAGTTAGAGCCTTTTGCAAACAAAATGTGTCATTTTGACCATTGGGGGCACTGTTTAGGCCTCTGTGTTAACTATTTTGAAAATGTGGATTTTGAGTTGACTGTTGCGTCAAAGCAATCAATAAAAACTGTAATGTTTTTGAATTTATGCATATGGAATTTGAGGTTTGTCCACCTGAATGCGAGAAATTATGGGAGGGAAAATGCAAATAAGTGAGGTTTGCACATGCAACGTGATTTAGGGCCCCTTCACACATAACACGATTGAAGGCGACTAGCGCACGAAGGAGGAATTGCATGCCATTTATGAAAAAACTGAGCTGCCTGAAATGCCTCGTAAACCTGTCGCCACAGCATTCGTGCACACAAGCGGCCAACAGACAGCGAATGCCCTGTCTGTGCTCATTTGATCCCCCTTTCGGCAGGTGTCGACCAAATTCCAGGTGTCACACACTAACATCGAACACCGCTCGCTGCACACTTAGAAAAAGTGGGGCTATTCGTGCACCTGGTAAGATAGCAGAGAGCAGGTGATCACATTCAACCTGTCTGTGAAAAGTGTCTAAGTATTGGAAATACATACCCCTGCATCAATAGAACAGTCAGATTCTGTAGAGACTTTTAAGTCCAGACTTAAGATGCCCTTATTTTCCCTTCCGTATGGCTAACATACTGGCATAGTATGTTACTGTGCTTTTTACCCTTTTAAATTTATTTTATTAGGAAACGGAGCAAGTAGCAGTCTCAACTTTATCTAAAATCTGGGTCTTTTAGTGAAGCTTAGGGCTAGTGGCCAGCGATCACCTTAGTATTTCTTCTGTTTTTCTTGTTGCTTACTGCTGACAAATTATACTGTTTCTTGTCTTTCCGATGCCTGATTTTGTTTTTTTCTCCCTGTCTGAGGTGCGGCTCCATCCAGAGATAGGAGTGGTGTCTACTACTGCAACCCACCCATCCTGTGCACTGGCATAATTTCTTACATATTTGTTTTGTAAATTGTTTTGTAAATTGTATCGGTAGCATGGCCCAGGCAGAGGGTCACCCCTTTGAGTCTGGTCTGCATGAGGTTTTTTCCTCAAATCCTCAGAGGGAGTTTTTCCTTACCACTGTCACCTGTGTGCTTGCTCTAGGGGTTGGTAAAGTTAGACCTTACTTTTGTGAAGCGCCTTGAGACAACTTTGTTGTGATTTGGCGCTAAATAAATGAAAATAAATTGAAATTGAAATAGTCTGGCTTCCCTCTACCTACAAACATGACAGGCACAGACAGAAAATAATAATAATAATAATATGAGCCTGCCTGCCCTCCATCCTGCCCTTATATCAGTCCAGGACCAGGAAGCGAGCTGGTAACATCTCTGCAGACCCCTCACACCCTGGACACACTCTGTTTAAACTCCTCCCCTCTGGTCGACGTTACAGAGCTCTGTACATCACAACAACCAGACACAGGAACAGTTTCTTTCCACAGTCCATCACACTGATGAACAATTTAACCTGCCAAAAAACTCACTAATGCATACACCTCATGTACAACTTCAGTCAGTTTGTTTCACACATTTTTTTTCTTATTGCACATTTTATTTTAAATGCACATTTTATTTGCACATTTTTACTGTGAATTATTCAGTGTTTAGTGTATATTTATACATGCCGTACACAGAGAAAGTGCAGCTCAAACCAAAATCAAATTCCTTGTATTCTTGTGGCTACTTGGCTAATAAAGGTTATTCTGATTCTGATTCTGATTAAAAAAAAAATCAGTTGCATTGTGAACGTCAGCTACGGCATTTTGGCCATGTGATGCATTTCTCTGTGCAGGATCCAGCATATAGGGCCACAGTGTAGAAGACCTGAGTGACTGTAGAAGACTAAGGCGACACCCACATTTCACATACAACATGCTGAAGTGTGTGCCTTTGCATGGCTGCCCAGGCTAGTGCTCGACTAATCCTTTTTCTGCCAAAGTCAGGCGGATTATGATTTGAGGAGTACTCCTTCGTCCTTCACACTCCATGGTGAAAGTCACCAACCTATCACAGTGCAGGATGAGAGAGTGGGGTGTGTGTGGTCGGGCAAGCCAGGAGATGGGGAGATAGCTTAATTAGGCCAGATCACCCCCTCCATCACCACCAACATTTCCAGTCCCCACACTATTCCCTTAAAATCCAGCCGCTTAAATCATAGTCCACTCTCCAGAGATGAGAAAAAATTACAACAAAAAAAAACTAAAAAAAGGCATAATCATCACAAAAATAGCCTGTTTTGAGCTGACAGATAGCAAATATGTCTGTCTGACAGTTACCAAAAGGTACTATCAGGTCCAAACTAAGGGAATCTGTTGTGAGAAATGGGTGTCAACACTTCAGTTAGTGCGTTTTCAGTGAAGTTTTGTTGTACTGCTGCTATAATTTAATAGTCACATCCTCTGGACCAACATTGAGGTCAGATCTGTAGACGTGTACTGGTGTCACGTGTAGTCACACCCACCACACTATGGAACTGACTTGTGTCCTGGTTGGCAACTACTCAAAGAGATAACTGGTCCATCCCCAATACTGAAAATGAAGTTTTCTCAAAATAATTTAAATGCAAAACTTTTCTGTGTTGTTTTTAATGAGTTGCAGTAAAAGTTTGAAGATTCCTTCTGTGCAAACAAAAAAATAAATGGCCTTCGAGACTGAGAGGCACTTGAAATTATGAGTCACTGGACAGAGGTGTGTGGCAATGCCGATATCTTTGCAGGTAAATCAATCAATCAATCAGTTTTTTTTGATATAGCGCCAAATCACAACAAACGGTTGCCCCAAGGCGCTTTATATTGTAAGGCAAGGCCATACAATAATTATGTAAAACCCCAACGGTCAAAACGACCCCCTGTGAGCAAGCACTTGGCTACAGTGGGAAGGAAAAACTCCTTTTTAACAGGAAGAAACCTCCAGCAGAACCAGGCTCAGGGAGGGGCAGTCTTCTGCTGGGACTGGTTGGGGCTGAGGGAGAGAACCAGGAAAAAGACATGCTGTGGAGGGGAGCAGAGATCGATCACTAATGATTAAATGCAGAGTGGTGCATACAGAGCAAAAAGAGAAAGAAACAGTGCATCATGGGAACCCCCCAGCAGTCTACGTCTATAGCAGCATAACTAAGGGATGGTTCAGGGTCACCTGATCCAGCCCTAACTATAAGCTTTAGCAAAAAGGAAAGTTTTAAGCCTAATCTTAAAAGTAGAGAGGGTGTCTGTCTCCCTGATCTGAATTGGGAGCTGGTTCCACAGGAGAGGAGCCTGAAAGCTGAAGGGTCTGCCTCCCATTCTACTCTTACAAACCCTAGGAACTACAAGTAAGCCTGGAGTCTGAGAGCGAAGCGCTCTAT
This sequence comes from Thalassophryne amazonica, assembly GCF_902500255.1. NCBI lineage: Eukaryota > Metazoa > Chordata > Actinopteri > Batrachoidiformes > Batrachoididae > Thalassophryne > Thalassophryne amazonica. The sequence goes on from NC_047114.1 coordinate 24,941,246, forward strand.
TGGGGTGATATGGTACTATGAGGTCCCTAAGATAAGATGGGACCTGATTATTCAAAACCTTATAAGTAAGAAGAAGAATTTTAAATTCTATTCTAGAATTAACAGGAAGCCAATGAAGAGAGGCCAATATGGGTGAGATATGCTCTCTCCTTCTAGTCCCCGTTAGTACTCTAGCTGCAGCATTTTGAATTAACTGAAGGCTTTTTAGGGAACTTTTAGGACAACCTGATAATAATGAATTACAATAGTCCAGCCTAGAGGAAATAAATGCATGAATTAGTTTTTCAGCATCACTCTGAGACAAGACCTTTCTAATTTTAGAGATATTGCGTAAATGCAAAAAAGCAGTCCTACATATTTGTTTAATATGCGCTTTGAATGACATATCCTGATCAAAAATGACTCCAAGATTTCTCACAGTATTACTAGAGGTCAGGGTAATGCCATCCAGAGTAAGGATCTGGTTAGACACCATGTTTCCAAGATTTGTGGGGCCAAGTACAATAACTTCAGTTTTATCTGAGTTTAAAAGCAGGAAATTAGAGGTCATCCATGTCTTTATGTCTGTAAGACAATCCTGCAGTTTAGCTAATTGGTGTGTGTCCTCTGGCTTCATGGATAGATAAAGCTGGTTATCATCTGCGTAACAATGAAAATTTAAGCAATACTGTCTAATAATACTGCCTAAGGGAAGCATGTATAAAGTGAATAAAATTGGTGCTAGCACAGAACCTTGTGGAACTCCATAATTAACTTTAGTCTGTGAAGAAGATTCCCCATTTACATGAACAAATTGTTATCTATTAGACAAATATGATTCAAACCACCGCAGCGCAGTGCCTTTAATACCTATGGCATGCTCTAATCTCTGTAATAAAATTTTATGGTCAACAGTATCAAAAGCAGCACTGAGGTCCAACAGAACAAGCACAGAGATGAGTCCACTGTCCGAGGCCATAAGAAGATCATTTGTAACCTTCACTAATGCTGTTTCTGTACTATGATGAATTCTAAAACCTGACTGAAACTCTTCAAATAGACCATTCCTCTGCAGATGATCAGTTAGCTGTTTTACAACTACCCTTTCAAGAATTTTTGAGAGAAAAGGAAGGTTGGAGATTGGCCTATAATTAGCTAAGATAGCTGGGTCAAGTGATGGCTTTTTAAGTAATGGTTTAATTACTGCCACCTTAAAAGCCTGTGGTACATAGCCAACTAACAAAGATAGATTGATCATATTTAAGATCGAAGCAATAAATAATGGTAGGGCTTCCTTGAGCAGCCTGGTAGGAATGGGGTCTAATAAACATGTTGATGGTTTGGATGAAGTAACTAATGAAAATAACTCAGACAGAACAATTGGAGAGAAAGAGTCTAACCAAATACCGGCATCACTGAAAGCAGCCAAAGATAACCATACGTCTTTGGGATGGTTATGAGTAATTTTTTCTCTAATAGTTAAAATTTTGTTAGCAAAGAAAGTCATGAAGTCATTACTAGTTAAAGTTAATGGAATACTCAGCTCAATAGAGCTCTGACTCTTTGTCAGCCTGGCTACAGTGCTGAAAAGAAACCTGGGGTTGTTCTTATTTTCTTCAATTAGTGATGAGTAGAAAGATGTCCTAGCTTTATGGAGGGCTTTTTTTTATAGAGCAACAGACTCTTTTCCAGGCTATGTGAAGATCTTCTAAATTAGTGAGACGCCATTTCCTCTCCAACTTACGGGTTATCTGCTTTAAGCTACGAGTTTGTGAGTTATACCACGGAGTCTGGCACTTCTGATTTAAAGCTCTCTTTTTCAGAGGAGCTACAGCATCCAAAGTTGTCTTCAATGAGGATGTAAAACTATTGACGAGATACTCTATCTCACTTACAGTGTTTAGGTAGCTACTCTGCACTGTGTTGGTATATGGCATTAGAGAACATAAAGAAGGAATCATATCCTTAAACCTAGTTACAGCACTTTCTGAAAGACTTCTAGTGTAATGAAACTTATTCCCCACTGCTGGGTAGTCCATCAGAGTAAATGTAAATGTTATTAAGAAATGATCAGACAGAAGGGAGTTTTCAGGGAATACTGTTAAGTCTTCTATTTCCATACCATAAGTCAGAACAAGATCTAAGATATGATTAAAGTGGTGGGTGGACTCATTTACTTTTTGAGCAAAGCCAATAGAGTCTAATAATAGATTAAATGCAGTGTTGAGGCTGTCATTCTCAGCATCTGTGTGGATGTTAAAATTGCCCACTATAATTATCTTATCTGAGCTAAGCACTAAGTCAGACAAAAGGTCTGAAAATTCACAGAGAAACTCATAGTAACGACCAGGTGGACGATAGATAATAACAAATGAAACTGGTTTTTGGGACTTCCAATTTGGATGGACAATACTAAGAGTCAAGCTTTCAAATGAATTAAAGCTCTGTCTGGGTTTTTGATTAATTAATAAGCTGGAATGGAAGATTGCTGCTAATCCTCCGCCCCGGCCCGTGCTACGAGCATTCTGACAGTTAGTGTGACTCGGGGGTGTTGACTCATTTAAACTAACATATTCATCCTGCTGTAACCAGTTATTATATCATTTACCAACAGGGACTTAGAAGAGAGAGACCTAATGTTTAATAGACCACATTTAACTGTTTTAGTCTGTGGTGCAGTTGAAGGTGCTATATTATTTTTTCTTTTTGAATTTTTATGCTTAAATAGATTTTTGCTGGTTATTGGTGGTCTGGGAGCAGACACCGTCTCTACGGGGATGGGGTAATGAGGGGATGGCAGGGGGAGAGAAGCTGCAGAGAGGTGTGTAAGACTACAACTCTGCTTCCTGGTCCCAACCCTGGATAGTCACGGTTTGGAGGATTTAAGAAAATTGGCCAGATTTCTAGAAATGAGAGCTGCTCCATCCAAAGTGGGATGGATGCCGTCTCTCCTAACAAGACCAGGTTTTCCCCAGAAGCTTTGCCAATTATCTATGAAGCCCACCTCATTTTTTGGACACCACTCAGACAGCCAGCAATTCAAGGAGAACATGCGGCTAAACATGTCACTCCCGGTCCGATTGGGGAGGGGCCCAGAGAAACCTACAGAGTCCGACATTGTTTTTGCAAAGTGACACACCGATTTAATGTTAATTTTAGTGACCTCCGATTGGCGTAACCGGGTGTCATTACTGCCGACGTGAATTACAATCTTACCAAATTTACGCTTAGCCTTAGCCAGCAGTTTCAAATTTCCTTCAATGTCGCCTGCTCTGGCCCCCGGAAGACAATTGACTATGGTTGCTGGTGTCGCTAACTTCACATTTCTCAAAACAGAGTCGCCAATAACCAGAGTTTGATCCTCGGCAGGTGTGTCGTCGAGTGGGGAAAAACGGTTAGAAATGTGAACGGGTTGGCGGTGTACACGGGGCTTCTGTTTAGAACTACGCTTCCTCCTCACAGTCACCCAGTCGGCCTGCTTTCCCGGCTGCTCGGGATCTGCCAGAGGGGAACTAATGGCGGCTAAGCTACCTTGGTCCGCACCGACTACAGGGGCCTGGCTAGCTGTAGAAGGCCGAGGAATAACTAAACATTTCACACCCAGAGCAGAAAAGTGCGGGAGAGACAGGAGAAGCCGCCATGCTAAATCGGCTAAGAGCTAGTAGCTGTGCTAAGCTAGCGGATTCCTAAAAACACGCAAAGTGAATAATGTGTAAATAATTTAGAGGTGATTCAGCAGAAGGAGTGCATTAGTTAAGGCACGTGAAGATTACACTGGGAAACAATTCGTAATCTAGATAACTAGATCAATCTAACTGCGCAGATTAAACAGCTAACAGATACAGCAAAACACCGCTGTGCTCCGGAACAGGAAGTGATACAATACCGCAGTGAGAGCCAACCACCAGTAGAGGCAAGCAAGAGCGTGCACTAAGAAAATGCACTAAGAAGGTCCAAGTCTTTAGTGTCTTGTTGCTGCCTGTCTTGCTGTATGGTTGTAAGATGTGGATACTAACCAGTGACCTGGGATGATGACTGGATGTCTTTGGTCCTAGGTCTCTTTGGAGGATCCTTGGGTACCAGTAGAATGACTTTGTATCAAATGAGCAGTTACTAAGTGAATCAAGGATAGGTCCAGCATGCCTGAGTATTGAGGACCCCAGTAGCTGGAGAAGGTGAAGGACACGTCCATATTTCACTGGTTGTGTTAGCTAGATGGTTATTTTTAGAGATGTGGGAATGGACTGGTTGTCTGTCTGGATGGTTGCCCTCCAGGACCTCAGGTGGTTCCATGGTTGTGGATGCAGCAAAGCACAGCATCAGAGCATGGTCCAAAACTTGACTTGTGCACACAAAAGGCTTATTTATTGTGAGTTTCTCTTCACAGATTTGTTAAAATCCATGTTTATGAGCACTTCAACTTTGCCAAGATCCACAAATGTGTCTTGGACTGGTCGCATTAAAAGGTTAAGCCCCTTTCACAGTGGGCCACCGTAGAGTTGTGCAATGACGTGTACCGACTACGCCGAGCTTATGCAGCCCTACGTGGCAATACACTGAGGGATGCAAGCAGGGCTGCAAAAATTAAACATGATAAATTTTTTTTTTTGCAAACTTTCGTTGTAGAGCACTGGATGCAGTGTTCCGCGCAAGTCTACACAACACTCCGCTACTGTATGTAAATTTACACAACACTGCGCTACTGTACACCATGCCTCTGGAAAAGTACAAAACCCTATTCCAGGGTGAAAAATCCTTTTTGTTTTTTATTAGTACATACCTGCATTGCTAGATTTTGTTCATCCCGCTGGACTTTGCTGACAGTGAAGCTTCAAAACCACGGAAGAAGATGTGAGCCAAGCTTCCACTTTACTAACTCTTCGTGGACAGAGAGGACATGCCCATGTCCACTCCTCATGGATGGATTGCCAGTGAGAGGACATGCGTTAGGCACTACAAGACAGAGTTACATTAACAAATGCCACATAAAACTCATGTTCACCTTGTCCAACAACAGCATTGACTTCTCTGCACTAAGACGCATCTGTGTTGGACCGTCACACAGCGGAAACAAGTATTGTGGTCAGATGATTCAGTATTCCAGATATTCTTTGGAAGAAGTAGAAGCTCCAGACCAAAGACAAAAATGACATCCACACTGTTATCAGGAGCAAGTCCAAAAGGCAGAGTATGTTCTGATATGGAGTATGTGTTAGTGCCCTTGGCAAAGGTAATTTACACTTCTGTGGAGGCAGCATTAATATAGAAAATACACTGAGATTTTAGAACATATGCTTTCTTCAAGATGGTGTCTTTTCTGGTAATGTTCAAGCATTTTTCAACAGGACAATTGCAAAACCACATTCTGCACACAACACATGGGGTACAATAGTGGATTGTCTACAGTCCTGACATGTCCCCAGTGGAGAATGAGTAAAGAATTTTCAAACGAAAAATTCAACAACACCAAGTCAATTGTGTTGCACACATTAAGTTGTATTTGCTGGAAGAATGGGACAAAGTAACGTGAAATGCTTCTTCACTTCACTGTCCTCAGTGGCAAAACATCTTAAGTGTTGTGAGAAGGAAAGGCAACATTACAAAGTGGTAAATACTTTAGTGTCCCAACTCTTTTTGAATTGTATTGTACACCTTAAATGCAGGAATGGATGCATATTAATAAATGCAATGAAGCTGACCAAACAAGACTGCAATGACTGCAATGAAACAGAAGTCAAACTAAATCTAAGGATTACTGCATTTTTAGTTGCATTTTCATATCATCCCAAATTTTTCTGATTTGGAGTTAAACAAAAATGTTCACTGTTCAAATACTTACCAACCTGACTGATAAATAAAGATGAAGTTAAAATTGCTTACTGAAACAACCAGTTGAAGCAAAACAGTAAAATAACTGGTTCTCTGTTCATTCAGATCAATTTCAGTTCATTCCATTAATTTATTATTTCCATTTCTTGCTTTTGTCAATTTTTTCTTCTTTCCAACTTCAGTAAAGTTCTGCCATGACATGAAGTAAAATGGTTCATTTTATATGAACAAAATCACCTAATTCCTGACAGAAAAGATTGTTTTGTTTGATTTGGTCTTTGAGAAGTTTAAGGTTTGAAGAACATCACATTGCTTTAGGATGGAGCTGAACCTTCTTTTTCCACACATTGTTATGTTTCGGACGCGGTCGGAGGACCGACCCAGCGTTTGAAAGGAGCCAGCATAAAATAAGCAGAGCACGGTTCAAAAGATAACAGAATTTAATAAACATAACAGTGTAGTGATGCTAAACAACTAAACAGTCCGCGGTCTGGTGAGGTGAAAACACGGCGCGCTCTCAGCAGCGCAAACGGTCCGGAGCCACAGCAGTTCGGACCCAGGGACCCCGCCGACACCCCCCAGGTGGCCGCGACAAACCAAGTCTGTGGAAGTGTGCTGAAGAGCGTGAGACCTCACCCAATCCTCCTTCATAGACTGTGGCGTCAAACCTGGAGCGGTCTCTGCGTCCGTGATGGTGAGATTGTTCTCCTGATGTCGATCTCACACGTCTGCTCACAAGGTCGAGTCTCTGGCAATCACACACTGTGCATTCAAGGTTTAAATGCAGCAATCTCTGATTAAGACAAAATACACCACAGCTGTGAGTCCTGATGACCTGCACGTGATAACAAGCGTCAGGTGTTCAGGGTGAGGTCCTGATGCTCAGCCACTCAGTCCTGAATGCATACCACCTGGTGGGAGAAACAGAAAACAAAAACCAAGCCAGCCAAACACCCCAGCCCACAACAGTACCCCACCCTCACGGGAAGCCTCCCGGCGACCACACGGACCTGGGCCAGGAAAAACAAAGCCCCCCTCCAGGGACCATGGCTGGAAAGTTGGCTGGGAACAAAAAACACCTCCTGCAGCTTCAGCTCCTTGTGATGACGATCCAGCTGGGAAAGGCCCATCTCCAGGAGCTGTGCGTTACTGTGCTCTGATGACAGCTCCATCATCAGCTGCTCCAACTGCAATGTTAATCTCTTCATGCAGTCATTGATCATCTCAATGTTGAGCCTCTCCAGCTCCCAGCCGCCTCTTCTCTATCAACAGGGAACTCCGTGCCGAGACCATCACTCTCATCCTGGAGCCCGTCCTTTCCCATCCTGAGCCTGTCTGCAGCAGACTGCTCCGCAGCTGACACTCCAGTGCAGAGACATCCCTTGTTGACTTGAATGGTCTTGCCCTCTGTTTCGTTTAGCAAACCTGTTAGAGTCTCCACCTTTGCGTTCATTCCTGTTGACTCTTGCTTTAGTTCACTTTGCATAAGTTTGGCCAGGAGTTCTTAAACCTGTGCACTCAGCCTTCTTCCGACTATGTGTTAAAGTCTGCTTAGTCATAAACAAAAAAAAGACAAACACAAACAACCATACCAACCCCCCCTCCCCAGAGGACCGTTCCATCAAACCCCGGGAAGAGGAGAAAAGAAAAAAACACAACCCAAACTTAAGCTTGCAAACAAAAAAAAAAAATGCTAACAACCCCCCCCCCCCCCCCCCCCCCGGACAACATGTAGGGACCAACACCCCCCAGAGGACATCCCGCCAGCTCCAGGAGTAATAACCACAGCCGAGGTCCCTCTGGGACCCAAAGTCACCCACGGGGACTCCCAGCGCCTCCCAGAGGACCGTTCCATCAAACCCCAAGAGACGCCCCCCCTCATGACTAACAGACCCAGCCCCAGCCGTCCACAGCTAGATGGACCCACAGTCCTTTCCCCCCCAGAGGACACCACAGTCACACCCTGAGGGCGGAAACTGGTGGAAAAACAAAAAAAAAACAACCCCAACCCCACCCCCTCAGCGCAGTGGAAACTGGAAGTACGTCCAGTGTCACCAACCACGACTATACCCCAAAAGTCAACCGGGAGGAGTGGAACAGTGGTAATGGCATACGGCACAAGACGGCGCCACCCCTCCGACTTTTAAACCAGCCACCAGCTGCGGGTATATTCCACTGACCCAAACCTTAGCTACGCCGATGGCGTACGGCTCAAAGGCGCGCTGAAGCCGGAGGTGGAACAGGGAAGTAACAAAAAAAAACCCTAAACCCCCCCACCCGGGTGCAGAGGTTACCTGGGAAATGCCCAGCATAACCGAACTGCACCACCCCAGCAACGCCAATGGCAAACGGCACAGAGGCGCCCCAAGGCCGGAGGTTGCAAAGGGAATTAAAAAAAAAATACCCCAAAACCCCCCCCCCCTCCCGGGTGCAGAGGTGACCTGAGAAATGCCCAGCATAACCGAACTGCACCACCCCAGCAACGGCGACAACGTACGGCTCAAACGGCTGGGGCCGGAGGAGAAGACAGGGAATAAAAAAAAATACCCCATGGAAAAACATTGTGTTTTCCATCCTTTGAACCTGAACGGTAATGTGACTCTGTCACCAACAGAGGGAGCCAAAGTGCCAAATAAGAAAATCCCAGTGGTAACAGAGTAAAAACCAATTCACACTGCTGCAAACGACAGCAGGTTATACCAAACAGCTTAACGTGCAAACTAAACACCACCAGGGCTGCTACAACAGGCATCGGAGCCCGCTGCACGGGAGGAGACAGGGCTACAGCCGTAACAGCGGGGTGCGACGCGACCCAAGCTGTAACTCCGCCTATGCGCGCACCAACGCGCACAACCCGGGCGGAGCGCACCCGCAACTGATCCCAGATCAGCTCCAACATCTGCTGCAGCCCTTCCGCAAAAATACCGTCTCTGCTTCCGCTGGTCCATTGTTAAATGGCCCAGAGACTACTGTTATGTTTCGGACATGCACATGCAAAATTTTAACTTTTTAAATTTGAAAAGACACTTATTGCTGTTGTATTTTCAATCCTTGCTCTGCTGGGGAGCTCAATGTGGTAAAGAGAGGCATGTCAACCCAACGGGGGGGGGGGGGGGGTTATGAATGTCTGGGTAGAGAGAACAGTTGCGTGGAGGGCTAGCTTCTCGACAGGAATGACAACTCAACAGAACAGCGGCCTTGATGTTTTCGTCTGGACAAGCAATGCGGAACTTTCTGAAATGATGATTGACATAGCCCTGCCTCTCTAAACCTCAGCTGCTCACAATAAATGACCTGTTGTTGCTGCTGTTGTTGTTTAATAACATAATTTAACAACTTTACTATTATTATTTTTGTCTTGGTGGATAATTAATGGGATTTATTTTCATTTGGAGCAGAAAGCTGAAGAGATGATGGATGGCTGTGGTGAACGCTGTGTGTGATTAAATGGAGTTGCTGTGATGCTAAAATATAATTGCAGGAAGGACTTTCAGCTTTTAAATAAGCTATTTTTCTTGTTGTTGGTGGGATGAGGACAAAATACTGGCATCCTCTGGTTCAGGCTTGAGAAATGCACCCAGAGCAGACAAACACAGAGAGACTTCTTTAAAATGCAGCGTTTACTCAGTAAATAAGCAAAGTGCGCATTGCATCTGCCACATGCGTGGGTCAAAACCGGGGCAAAAATCCCAGCTACCACACTCACACCGCTCCCATTGAATTTCATATACAGTAGCATTAGTGGACTGTAAAAGTTAAGGCTTTTACAGGGATTGTTTCAAACGCTTTAAGTCTTAAATGGCACATACAATAATGACAGAGGTGCATTGTGGTGTTTTCAAATGCTCGAACGGAATTTATGTGCTTGAAAGTTGGCTGAAAACACACGATTGCAAAGCTCCGCTGAGTCCACACAAAGACAAAAAGAAGAAGAAATGTGGTCGTAAACCTCCGTTCATTCTACACAATTTTGTCACAGAAAAGAAAGATCCAGACAGACGTAAAAGATGGACTAAAATTGTAAGTTAATGCCACACATTTATTTTGTCAATATCCTGAAACCGTGCCGCCATTTTCGTGCATTGGCTTATGACTGTAATGTCGCTCATGAATGACGTGGCGCGTAATATTGTAAAATTGTTCTATAAACAAACTGCATGCATGCACATATCACTGTACGAGGGCTGTCAATAAAATATAGGTCCTTTTTATTTTTTTCAAAACCTATATGGATTTCATTCATATGTTTTACGTCAGACATGCTTGAACCCCTCGTGCGCATGCGTGAGTTTTTACACACCTGTCGGTGACGTCATTCGCTGTGAGCACTCCTTGTGGGAGGCAGTCGTCCAGCCCCTCGTCGGAATTCCTTGTCTGAGACAGTTGCTGAGAGACTGGCGCTTTGTTTGATCAAAATTTTTTTCTAAACCTGTGAGGACACCCTCGAAGTGGACACAGTTCGAAAAATTAAGCTGGTTTTCAGTTGAAAATTTTAACGGTCTGATGGACAGATTTTGATGGTGATACTGTCGCTTTATGGACTTCCCACGGTGCGAGACGTCGCGCAGCACTCCCAGGCGCTGTCGTCAGCCTGTTTCAAGCTGAAAACTGTTGTATGGCTGGGGGGCCTGGCTGCCTTTTTGTTTCTGTCTTTTGTTTTTCCTTCCAGGTGGCTTGCATTTGGGACTGAGTGGCTGTGTTGCTGAGGTTATCAGGACCTCACCCTGATCACCTGCGGCTCGTCAGGACTCACAGCTGAGGTGCATCTATATGGATTGGAACATGTGGCATTAGACTGGAGTATACAGTGTGTATTTTTGCCAGAGACTCGACCTTGTGACCAGACCGGGTGAGATCGTCGTCTCGGGAGCCATCCATCAATCAGTGGATGCAGAGAAACGTCCAGGGTTTGATGCACGGTCTGTGAAAGAGGAGGGGGTGATGTATCACGCTATCGTCAGCACACTTCCTGAGGTACGTTAGATTTTGTGACTAACATTTATACAGTCAGTAAATGTGGGGTGTCCCTCACCACCTTTTTATATTGAGCTGTATGTTAGTCATGTATCGGCTTCCAACTGCAGTGGAGTTTTGTGAAACTGGATGTTCCATGCCTGCAGGTTGGGAAGACTGATTAGTAATCAAGCCAGGAAGTGTTGCGTTTGTACACCTTTAAGTGTTCTCTCTGTGTGTAGAGTGTGGACTCACATAATGGTTCCTTCTTTCACAGACTCGGTTTGTTGCGGCCACCTGGGGGGTGTCGGCGGGGTCCTTGGGTCCGAACAGCTTCTGGCTCCAGACCGTTAGCGCTGCTGGGAGCGCACCACGCCAGACCGCATTTTCTTTTGTTATGTTTTGTATCACTGTTATGTATTAAATTCAGTTAGCCTTTGTACCGTGCTCTGCTTATTTCATACTGGGTCCTTCAAACGCTGGTCGGTTCTCCGAGCTGCGTCCGACACATAAGAGAAAACCTCCACATTGCAGGCTCTATTGATCCAGGACGTCGTGAGAGAACAGAGAAGTTCAGAAGAAGTCGGTTTCAGCATTTTATCCGGATATTCCACTGTTAAAGGAGATTTTTTTAATGAAAGACGTCCGGACGGGTCCGCGCATCGGGACGCAGCCGGCGCGGTGCGGCGGCACAGGAAAAACACCTCCGTGTTGATAACCATTTGTAAAATCTAGGCGGCTTTTGATGGCTTTCAGTGGAGTGAGTATATGAGAAATTGTTTAACAGCTGGATATGTTCCAACTTGTCCTTAAGGCTTCCAACGGAGGTGTTTTTCCTGTGGTGGAGCATCGCGGTGGCTGCGAGCCGACGCTGCAATCCGCCCGCACGTCTTTCATTAAAAAAATCTCCTTTAACAGTGGAATATCCGGATAAAATGCTGAAACCGACTTCTTCTGAAACTTCTCTGTTCTCTCACGACGTCCTGGATCAATAGAGCCTGAAATGTGGAAGTTTTCAGCTTGAAACAGGCTGACGACGGCACCTGAGAGCGCTGCACGACGTCTCGCTCCGTGGGAAGTCCTTAAAGCGACAGTATCACCTCAAAATCTCTCATCAGCTGTTAAACTTTTCACCGAAAACCTGCTTAATTTTTCGAACCGTGTCCACTTCGATGTGTCTCACAGGTTTAGAATAAAATTTGATCAAACAAAGCGCCAGTCTCTCAGCAACTTCTCAGACAAAGGAATTCCGACGAGGGGCTGGACGACCTCCTCCCACAAGGAGTGCTCACAGGCGAATGACGTCACCGACAGGCGTGGAAAAACTCACGCATGCGCACGAGCGTTCAAGCATGTCTGACATAAAAACATATGAATGAAATCCATATAGTTTTTGAAAAAAATAAAAAGGACCTATACTTTATTGACAGACCTCGTATGTCTGTCAACTTATCAAAACAAAAGCGGTTATAAGTAGTGTTCAGAATAATAGTAGTGCTATGTGACTAAAAAGATTCATCCAGGTTTTGAGTATATTTCTTATTGTTACATGGGAACAAGGTACTAGTAGATTCAGTAGATTCTCACAAATCCAACAAGACCAAGCATTCATGATATGCACACTTTTAAGGCTATGAAATTGGGCTATTAGTAAAAAAAAAATGCAGAAAAGGGGGTGTTCACAATAATAGTAGTGTGGCATTCAGTCAGTGAGTTCGTCAATTTTGTGGAACAAACAGGTGTGAATCAGGTGTCCCCTATTTAAGGATGAAGCCAGCCCCTGTTGAACATGCTTTTCTCTTTGAAAGCCTGAGGAAAATGGGACGTGCAAGACATTGTTCAGAAGAACAGCGTAGTTTGATTAAAAGTTGATTGGAGATGGGAAAACTTATACGCAGGTGCAAAAAAGTATATGGCTGTTCATCTACAATGATCTCCAATGCTTTAAAATGGACAAAAAAACAAACAAACAAACAAAAAAAAACAAAAAAAACAGAGACGCGTGGAAGAAAATGGAACACAACCATCAAACTGGATAAAGAATAACCAGAATGGCAAAGGCTCACCCCTGATTAGCTCCAGGATGATCAAAGACAGTCTGGAGTTACCTGTAAGTGCTGTGACAGTTAGAAGATGCCTATGTGAAGCTAATTTATTTGCAAGAATCCCCCGCAAAGTCCCTCTGTTAAATAAAAGACGTGCAGAAGAGGTTACAATTTGCCAAAGAACACATCAACTGGCCTAAAGCGAAATGAAGGAATATTTTGTGGACTGATGAGAGTAAAATTGTTCTTTTTTGGTCCAAGGGCCACAGACAGTTTGTGAGACGACCCCCAAACTCTGAATTCAAGCCACAGTGAAGACAGTGAAGCATGGTGGTGCAAGCATCATGATATGGGCATGTTTCTCCTATGTTCGTGTTGGGCCTATATATCGCATACCAGGTATCATGGATCAGTTTGGATATGTCAAAATACTTGAAGAGGTCATGTTGCCTTATGCTGAAGAGGACATGCCCTTGAAATGGGTGTTTCAACAAGACAATGACCCCAAGCACACTAGTAAACAAGCAAAATCTTGGTTCCAAACCAACAAAATTAATGTTTTGGAGTGGCCTGCCCAATCCCTGGACCTAAATCCAATTGAGAACTTGTGGGGTGACATCAAAAATGCTGTTTCTGAAGCAAAACCAAGAAATGTGAATGAATTGTGGAATGTTGTTAAAGAATCTTGGAGTGGAATAACAGCTGAAAAGTGCCACAAGTTGATTGACTCCATGCCTCGCAGATGTGAAGCAATCATGAAAAACTGTGGTTATACAACTAAATACTAGTTTAGTGATTCACAGGATTGCTAAAAAAAGCAGTTTGAACATAATAGTTTTGAGTTGTTGCGTCAACAGCAGATGCTACTATTATTGTGAACACCCCCTTTTCTACTTTTTTTTTTTTTTTACTAATAGCCCAATTTCATAGCCTTAAGAATGTGCATATCATGAATGCTTGGTCATGTTGGATTTGTGAGAATCTACTGAATCTACTGGTACCTTGTTTCCCATGTAACAATAAGAAATATACTCAAAACCTGGATGAATCTTTTTAGTCACATAGCACTACTATTATTCTGAACACTGCTGTATGTGAGACTCACCATCATTGTCGTAATGACAAAGCCGGTGGAGTAGTGATTTCTCATCCCTGCTTAGCAAATATTCTGCAGTATCCACAGTTTCAGTCTCTGGACTTTGTCTAACCATCCGTCAGTTGCCTTCAAGGGGTCAGAAATTTGTTTGTCTCCAACTATCAACAAGCACTGGTCATTTTCGACAGCAGCGCACTCTTCCTCCATCGGCACTAACGGTACTTTCTGTACAGATGCAGCACACGCAAGCACAACCAGCTCTTCTTTCCGTTTCTGTCCACTGCCATACGTAGTCCTGGTTTTAACAGGTAATCTGCGGATCTTACAAAAACACTTTAAATCGTCAACTTTCCAGCGGTTGAAATGATCCAAATTACAGTATTTCCAGAAGTGGTCTTCTAAAGCAAGGGCATCTTATTTGGATAACAGTTTTTGTCAGACTGTGACGATCAATCTCGTTGAAACAACTCACAGGTAAGATTAAGATTTTATATTTACTCAGTGTGTAAATAGTTTTCATCTTTGAAACAAGTCAGAACTGTATGAATGGTTGTGTGACTTCACTGAAAAGAAATATAGGGTTTGTAGATGTACTGCACCTCTGTAATTATATGGACCATGCTGAATATATATTTTGTTATTATTATTAGTGTGCTGCTTTGTATTGTAGCTTTAGCTTGGGCAGCTATAATGATTAGCTGTCTTACACACATCTTTCTTGTTTTCTGTGAAACCATGACAGCGCTCACGTACAGGCCTGGCACATGTAGTACAGAATTTTTGGTCATTTTGGGCATTTTCGTGTGGATGCAGATAAATCCTGAAATGGTGCTGTGTCTACAGAACACTACTTAAAAACGACAAATTAAAAGATCATATTGGGAAAGGCCTGAGATGAGCAGACGCAGAGTCCCCGTGCTCAGCAAGCAACAAGGATGTCGGACAAAAGAGAGTCAAATGGGAGACGCAATCAGAGGTCAACATGCAGATAGATAGGAGAAAGGAAAGCTGTCAGCAAGGACAATAGGAGAAAAGGCTACTACAGCAAAAACAACACACACAGGACACAAACAGCAAATCAGTCACACACACACACACACACACACACACACACACACACACACACACACACACACACACACACACACACACACACACAGAGGCAGGCAGGTCGACACATATGGAGATGGACAAGGACAGATGACGACAAGCTGACAGACGGGGAACCCAGACGTCCGTGCAGACCAGCAGACAGGAGGGACAGACATCCTGCCTCTCTGCAGCTCCACCACAATTAGGCATTTGAGGAGAAAAGCTAATTCCCTCATCACATTAGCCATTTTGGGCCCTTCAGCAGGAGAAAGTGACTCATCTCACCATGAAAGAGAGAGAGAGAGGTCCAGTGTTTTCCTGCTGGCAGATAAGAACGGAGTTTTTTTAAATTGTTTTTATGAGAACACAATGCTGCATTATCATCCACATCTGAATTGACCTCCATCCTTTACATCATTCTGTCACTCCAGGCATTACTATAGCTGTGACCACAGCACTCTATTTAACCATTACAGCCACAGGACTAATGCCACCAAGAGTCGTGCAGTGGTGCGCAAAACGCGGTATCCTGTCAGATGATTTACTGAAAAACTTTTTTCTTGAGTAATTCATTAAATGATTTTCTACATAATAAATAAACTTAAATAAAATTCTCTGTGTAACGTGCCCTGTTAACTCAGTGCACCCTTTTAAGCCCCCTTTACACATTTTTAGGACACACAAGGGGGGTAGAAGAGGTGACAAACATGGTTCTGCGTAAATGCTCAAGTGTCCGTTGGGGGTTGTTTATAAAATGCAATTTTGGGTCAATTTTTTTTGGCATTCTATGAGTGAATTATACATCCACTAAGCTTCCTCTGCATGACCATCAGCGACTTCCGGATATCTTGGCTATCCTTCTGCTTCCTCTGTGCTTCCACTGTGCATCCATCAGGGATCCTAGGTGACCAAATGATGCATATTAGCAACAGACCAGGTCCGGCCTCATTTCATCTAAATTCTTGATCTATTAGTAAATGGGCTGCATTTATATAGCACTTTTCCTTCTCTTTCCTTCTGCACCAAGCCACCAATCCAAGGTCGTGGATTTGACGTCTTTCAGGTTTGACCCAGTTAGTCACATGGTCTAAGCATGATATGACATTTTTTTGATCACGTAAGCACACATATGGGAGGACCACTTTTTATTTTGATCGTGAATGAAGTCAACGGATGTCTATAAATTTGAGGGAGCGTGCAATTGGCATGCTGACAGCAGGAATGTCAACCAGAGCTGTTGCTCGTGTATTGAATGTTCATTTCTCTACCATAAGCCGTCTCCAAAGGCGTTTCAGAGAATTTGGCAGTACATCCAACCAGCCTCACAACCGCAGACCACGTGTAACCACACCAGCCCAGGACCTTCACATCCAGCATGTTCACCTCCAAGATCGTCTGAGACCAGCCACTCGGACAGCTGCTGAAACAATCGGTTTGCATAACCAAAGAATTTCTGCACAAACTGTCAGAAACCGTCTCAGGGAAGCTCATCTGCATGCTCGTTGTCCTCATCGGGGTCTCGACCTGACTCCAGTTCGTTGTCGTAACTGACTTGAGTGGGCAAATGCTCACATTCGCTGGCGTTTGGCACATTGGAGAGGTGTTCTCTTCACGGATGAATCCCGGTTCACACTGTCCAGGGCAGATGGCAGACAGCGTGTGGTGTCGTGTGGGTGAGTGGTTTTCTGATGTCAATGTTGTGGATCGAGTGGCCCATGGTGGCGGTGGGGTTATGGTATGGACAGGCGTCTGTTATGGACGAAGAACACAGGTGCATTTTATTGATGGCATTTTGAATGCACAGAGATACCGTGACGAGATCCTGAGGCCCATTGTTGTGCCATACATCCAAGAACATCACCTCATGTTGCAGCAGGATAATGCACAGCCCCATGTTGCAAGGATCTGTACACAATTCTTGGAAGCTGAAAATGTCCCAGTTCTTGCATGGCTGGCATACTCACCGGACATGTCACCCATTAAGCATGTTTGGGATGCTCTGGACCGGCGTATACAACAGCGTGTACCAGTTCCTGCCAATATCCAACAACTTCACACAGCCATTGAAGAGGAGTGGACCAACATTCCACAGGCCACAATTGACAACCTGATCAACTCTATGCGAAGGAGATGTGTTGCACTGCATGAGGCAAATGGTGGTCACACCAGATACTGACTGGTATCCCCCCTGAATAAACAAAACTGCACCTTTCAGAGTGGCCTTTTATTGTGGACAGTCTAAGGCACACCTGTGCACTAATCATGGTGTCTAATCAGCATCTTGGTATGGCACACCTGTGAGGTGGGATGGATTATCTCAGCAAAGGAGAAGTGCTCACTATCACAGATTTAGACTGGTTTGTGAACAATATTTGAGGGAAATGATGATATTGTGTATGTGGAAAAGTTTTAGATCTTTGAGTTCATCTCACACAAAATGGGAGCAAAACCAAAAGTGTTGCATTTATATTTTTGTTGAGTATTAATCCCTCTCCAGATTCATGCCTGTTCTCTTATTTCAGCCTGGACTTCAGCTGCTAAATGCAGATTTGGTCACCTGGTGTAACTGATCATTGTGTTTTGATCCTCTGCCTGTTTTTGTGGATAACTTTTCTGCTGCTCCCTCAATGAAACAATTGCCTAGTGGAGTGATTTTCTGTGTACCTGGCTATTTAAGCTGTTTAAGTGACCAGCCTGCCACTATTTCCTGCAGTAAAACAGCTTTTTTCCCAACCTTCATTGGTACTCTGTATTGGGATCTTCTGCCAAGCCATTGCAGTGGTCCTGTTGTCTGCCTTGATGTTTGTGATCCAGATTCCCAAGTCAGTTCCACAGCCATACCGTGCATTTGGAAAGTATTCACAGTGCTTCACTTGTTCCATATTTTGTGACATCATTTTTGCAACTCTATTAAAATAAAAAAACTAAGAAATCACACGTACAAAAGTATTCACACCTTTTGATCAGTACTTTGTTGGTGCACCTTTGGCAGCAATTACAGCCTCAAATCTTCTTCAGTATGAAGCTGCAAGCTTGGTGCACCTATCTTTGGGCAGTTTTGTCCAGTCCTCTTTGCAGCACCTTTCAAGCTTCATCAGGTTGGATGGGGAGTGTCTGAGCTCAGCCATTTTTCAAATCTCTCCAGAGATGTTCAATCAGATTCAGGTCTGGGCTCTGGCTGGGCCACTCAACGACATTCACAGAGTTGTCCTGAACTCCTTTGATATCTTGGCTGTGTGCTTAGGGTCACTGTCCTACAGAAAGATGAACCATTGCCCCAGTCTGAGGTCAAGAGCGCTCTGGAGCAGGTTTTCATCCAGGATGTCTCTGTACATTGCTGCATTCATCTTTCCCTCAATCCTGACTAGTCTCCCAGTTTCTGCCGCTGAAAAACATCCCCACAGCATGATGTTGCCACCACAATGCTTCAGGGTAGGGATGGTGTCTGGTTTTCTGTAAACATGGTGTCTGGCATTCATGCCAGAGAATTCAATCTTTGTCTCATCAGACCAGAGCATTTTGGTTCTCATAGTCTGAGAGTACTTCAGGTGCCTTTTGGAAAACTCCAGGTGGGCTGCCATGTGCCTAGCTTCCATCTGGCCACTCTACCATACAGGCCTGATTGGTGGAATGCTGCAGAGATGGTTGTCCTTCTGGAAGGTTCTCCTCTCTCCGCAACTCCCTTGCTATGGCCTTTCTCTCCCGATTCCTCAGTTTAGATGGACGACCAACTCTAGGAAGAGTCCTGGTGGATCTGAACGTCTTCCATTTATGGATGATGGCGGCCACTGTGCTCATTGGAATCTTCAAAGCAGCAGAAATGTTTCTGTACCCTTCCCCGGATTTGTGCCTCAAGACGATCCTGTCTCTGAGGTCTACAGACAATTCCTGTGACTTCATGTTTGGTTTGTGCTCTGACATCCACTGTCAACTGTGGGACTTTATATGTAGACAGGTGTGTGCTTTTCCAAATCATGTCCAATCAACTGAATTTACTCCATATATATATATATATATATATATATATATATATATATATATATATATATATATATATATATATATGTTGTCATCATTCATTTTCATAGAGCGATTTGTGATAGTCACAACACTCAAGTGAATGATGATATAAAGGTGACAGCATGTCATATCACTGCAATGCTCTGGCATGCCGCACACTATAGGTACATTTTAATAAAAAACAAAACAAAACATGTTTTAACTCACACATGGCACTCGCTGGCACGTTTGAAATGAAATTAAAGTGCACCCAAGCCAGCCGCTACTACATAGTAAGTAAAGTGTCATGTTTGCTACCTGACCTGAGTACCAAGTGAACTGCGAAAATAAGGGCTCCAGTGAGCAGGCCGAGATCTAATATATAAGGCTGACCATGCATGTATGTGTGCCTGTCTGTGTGCGTGTGTTCGCACACATACGCTTTCAACCTAAGGGCCCCAGTTACCATAGTTTGACAAGTTTGGTGTTGATTGCTTAATTACTGTGGCTGTGCATAGTGAATACACACACAGTCAGCTTTATAGTATATCAGATATTTATCCTCCTGAGGACTGAGGGAAAAAAGCTTTCAATTTAACTTTTTTCTCCACTACAGAAGACATAATGAATGTGCTGGGTCTTAGGAGGATATGTAAATTCACCCCTGTGCTAATTTTGGAAATATAGTCCCTACTAAATCCAACACCATGAAAGCACGGAACAGAGTAGGAGCCACAACTCATGTCTGATGAATGAAGCTGTTCTACCACAGCAGTCACACTCCCTCTTTGTAGGCTGGCTATGATGTCCAGCAAATTCTTGGAAATCCCCTGAATTCTCATCCCTGTTACCTAAATCAAACAATGTGCAAAAATCTACAGAGGGTTCAAAGAAACACTGCCCATATTCACACTTGCATTCAATTAATATTTGCAGAGTTGGAGACAAGTCAGTAGTTGACTTCTTGGGTGCGAAGTTAGACTGTTCCGGTCAGTAAGCAGCAAGTAGCTGCAGCTGGGTCCTGTTAAAAATAAGCCCAGCAAGCAGCTTTCTCACACAGAGAGTAGAGTAATACCCCTGTAATTATCATAATCCGGGCGATCACACTTTTTCTTTACAGTATGCTGGGATGATACCCATCCTCCAGATTGAAACAAAGATTGTCTACAATGCAAAGGTGTCTCTGCTATACTGTCTCATTGGACATATATGTGAGGACAGAACTGTCATCTGCCAAAACTGCTGTGCAATGAGGTGCATTGGAGGAATGAAGTGCTTTGATTGCTCTAAAAGCAGGGGGAGGGTCACTAGACCACAAATGTTGAGCCACCTGATCACACTTTGTCTCCTCTCAGGGTCATCACATCCCACTTTGTCACAATCCTATACGAGGTCTGTTAGAAAAGTATCCGACCTTTTTATTTTTTTCAAAAACCATATGGATTTGAAGCACGTGTGATTGCATCAGCCAAGCTTGTACCTTCGTGTGCATGCATGAGTTTTTTCACGCCTGTCGGTTGCGTCATTCGCCAGTGAGCAGGCTTTGTGTGAGCACTGGTCCACCCCTCTCATCATTATTTTATTGCGAATAAATGTCTGAACGATTTCGAGCTTTGCTGCATCAATTTTTTCCCAGAAACTGTGAGAGACCTCCAGGTGGACACCGTTCGGAAAATTAATATGGCTTTCAGGGATGATTTTATGGGGATTACACAGATTAAGGAGTGATCCAGACGGTTTAAAGACCGCCCACAACTGCTGAGAGCGCGCCGCGGTCTGAGCGCCGATCGACAGGCTCAAAACCCACTGAAACAACCAGATCATTTCCAACATGAAGGCTTTGTTGATCCAGCACGTCGTCTGGCTTTCACAAAAAGGCAGAAGGCGTGGACATCAGCACTTTTTCTGCACATTCCACTGTTACAGGAGTTTCATTCATATAGTGCCAAATCACAACAGAGTTACCTCAAGGCGCTTCACACAAGTAAGGTCTAACGTTACCAACCCCCAGAGCAGTAGCGGTAAGGAAAAACTCCCTCTGAGGAAGAAACCTCAGGCAGACCAGACTCAAAGGGGTGACCCTCTGCTTGGGCCATGTGCAGACATAAATAACAGAAACAATTCACAAAACGAACATACAGGAAATGCTGTTGGTACACAGGACAGGAGGGTCTCCAGCAAAAATACCACACCCATTTCTGGATGGAGCTGCACCTTAAACAGAGAGAATAAAACAGAATCAGGCATCAGAAAGACAAGAAATGCAGTATAATTTGCCAGCATTATAAAACAACAACAACAGGAGGTGATCGCTGGCCACTAGCCCTAAGCTTCACTAAAAGACCCAGAATTTAGGTAAAGTTGAGGCTGTGGCATGCTCTGTTTCCTAATAAAATTAATTAAAAGAGTAAAAAGTGTAAAACTATACTATACCAGTATGCTAGCCATACGAAAGGGATAATAAGTGCTCCTTAAGTCTGGATTTGAAAGTCTTCACAGAATATGACTATTTTATTGACGCAGGGAGATCATTCCACAGAATAGGGGCATGATAAAAGAAAGCTCTATGACCCGCAGACTTCTTATTCACCCTAGGGGCACAAAGTAGTCCTGCACCCTAAGAACGTAAATCCCGGGCCGGTATGTAAGTTTTAATTAGGTCAGTTAGGTTGGGAGGGCAAAGACGATGAAGAAGAGGAGGAGAATGTTTCACAAACAGTGGGAGAAGAAGAAAACTAGAAGGGTGGAAATGATAGTGGGAACTTTGAATGTTGGTAGTATGACTGGTAAAGCGAGAGAGCTGGCTGATATGATGGACAGGAGAAAGGTAGACATATTGTGTGTGCAAGAGACCAAATGGAAGGGAAGTAAGAGCAGGAGCATCTGTGGTGGGTACAAGTTGTTGTACCATGGTGAGGATAGGAAGAGAAATGGTGTTGGGGTCATTTTACAGGAAGAGCATGTTAAAAGAGTGTTGGAAGTTACACGAGTGTCTGACAGGGTGATGAGTGTGAAGTTGGAAATTGAAGGGGTGATGATGAATATCATCAGTGCATATGCCCCACAGGTAGGTTGTGAGATGAAGGAGAAAGAAGATTTCTGGAGTTTGTTATATGAGGTGGTGGAGAGTGTGGCCAAGCATGATAGGAGCGGACTTCAATGGGCTTGTTGGTGAAGGGAACAGTGGTGGAGGAAGTAATGGGTAGATATAGTATCAAGGATAGGAATGGGGAAGGACAGATGGTAGTTGATTTTGCAAAAAGAATGGATTTGGCTGTGGTGAATACCTACTTTAAGAAAAGGGAGGAGCACAGGGTAACATATAAGAGTGGAGGAATGTGCACACAGGTGGACTACATTCTTTATAGGAGATGCAAGCTAAAAGAAATCAGAGACTGTAAGGTGGTGGCAGGAGAGCTTGTTGTTAGACAGCATAGGATGGTTGTTTGTAGGATGACTTTAGAGGTAAAGAAAAAGAAGCAAGTCAGAGCTCAACAAAGGATCAGATGGTGGAAGCTGAAGGAGGAAGACTGTTGTGCGACATTTAGTGAGCAGGTGAGAGAAGCACTGGTTGGAGGGGAAGCAATTTTGGACAACTGGAAAAGTACTGCAGATGTGGTGAGGGACACAACTTGGACAGTACTGGGTATGACATCTGGACAGTGGAAGGAAGACAAGGAGACGTGGTGGTGGAATGAAGAGGTCCAGGAAAGCATAAGGAGAAAGAGGTTGGCAAAAAGGTTTTGGGATATTCAGAGAGATGAAGAAAGTAAACAAGAGTACAACGAGATGCAGCGTAAGGCGAAAGAAGTGGCAAAAGCAAAGGAAAAGGCATATCGCAAGCTGTACAAGAAGTTGAATAGTAAGGAAGGAGAAAAGGACTTGTACCGATTGGCCAGACAAAGGGACAGAGCTGGAAAGGATGTGCAGCAGATTAGGGTGGTAAAAGATGCACAAGGTAATGTGCTGACAAGTGAGGAGTGTGTGCTTAGAAGGTGGAGGGAATATTTTAAAGAGTTGATGAATGAAGAAAATGAGCAAGAGAAAAGGCTAGATGATGTGGTGAGAGTAAATCAGAAAGTACAAGAGATCAGCAAGGAAGAAGTGAGGGCTGCTATGAAGAGGTTGAAGAGTGGAAAAGCAGTTGGTCCAGATGACATTCCAGTGGATGCATGGAAATGTCTAGGAGAGATGGCAGTGGGGTTTCTAACCAGAATGTTTAATAAAATCTTGGAAAGTGAGAGGATGCCTGAGGAGTGGAGACAAAGTGTGCTGGTTCCTATTTTCAAGAACCAGGGTGATGTGCAGAGCTGCAGTAACTACAGAGGCATAAAGTTGATCAGCCACAGCATGAAGTTATGGGAAAGAGTAGTAGAAGCTAGGCTTAGAAAACAGGTGAAGATCTGTGAGCAGCAATATGGTTTCATGTTGAGAAAGAGCACTACAGATGCACTGTTTGCACTGATAATACTGTTGGAGAAGTACAGAGAAGGCCAGAAAGAGTTACATCGTGTGTTTGTGGACTTAGAAAAAGCTTATGATAGGGTGCCAAGAGAAGAGCTGTGGTATTGTATGAGGAAGTCTGGAGTGGCAGAGAAGTATGTTTGTGTAGTGCAGGACATGTACAAGAATAGTGTGACAGCAGTGAGATGCACAGTTGGAATGACAGACTCATTCAAGGTAGAGTTGGGATTACATCAAGGATCAGCTCTGAGTCCTTTCTTGTTTGCAGTGGTGATGAACAGGTTGATGGATGAGATCTGACAGGAGTCCCCATGGACTATGATGTTTGCAGATGATATTGTGATCTGTAGTGAGAGGAGAGAGCAAGTTGAGTCTAGTCTGGAGAGGTATGCTTTGGTGAGAAGGGGAATGAAAGTCAGTAGAAGTAAGACTGAGTACATGTGTGTGAATGGGAGGGAGCCCAGTGGAATAGTGCAGTTAAAAGGAGTAGAAGTGGCGAAAGTAAATGAGTTTAAATATTTGGGGTCAACTGTTCAAAGTAATGGCGAGTGTGGTAGAGAGGGGAAGAAGAGAGTGCAGGCAGGGTGCAGTGGATGGAGAAAGGTGGCACGAGTGATTTGTGACCGAAGAATATCAGCAAGAGTGAAGAGGAAAGTTTACAAGACAGAAGTGAGACCAGCTATGTTGTATGGTTTAGAGACAGTGGCACTAACAAAAAGACAGGAGGCAGAGCTGGAGGTGGCAGAGCTGAAGATGTTGAGATTCTCTTTAGGAGTGACGAGAATGGACAAGATTAGGAATGAACATATCAGAGGGCCAGCTCAGGTGGGACAGTTTGGAGATAAAGTCAGAGAGACGAGATTGAGATGGTTTGGACATGTGCAGAGGAGGGACCCAGTGTATATAGAGAAAAGGATGCTGAGGATGGAGCCACCAGGCAGGAGGAGAAGAGGGAGGCCAAAGAGGAGGTTTATGGATATGCTGAGGGAGGACATGCAGGTGGTTGGTGTGACAGAGGAAGATACAGAGGACAGGGTGAGATGGAAACAACTGATCTGCTGTGGTGACCCCTAATGGGAACAGCCGGAAGACAAAGAAGAAGAAGTTAGATAGGGAGGTGCCAGTCTGTGAACAATTTTATAGACTAGTAGCAGAACCTTAAAATCTGATCTCACTGGGACAGGAAGCCAGTGAAGGGATGCCAAAATGGGTTCAATTTCAATTTTCAATTTATCTCTCTGGTCCTCTCCCCTCCCTGGGTACTGATGAGGCGTTTAGCAGTCTGACATCATTAAATAGGTGGCTGGCGCAGTTTTGTAGACAGCAAGGCTTTAGTTTCATTGATAACTGGCCTTCATTCTGGGGCTGCTGTGGCTTGCTGATGCTGGACGGCCTCCACCCTACTGGGGACGGCGCTGCCATCTTGTCTGCGAACATAGATAGAGCTCTACAGGGAGGGTAACATCGGGAATCTACAGCAGGCCACGGAGCACGTGATTAGAGACTCTGCAAGGCTTATGACAAATGTGGGTGTGGAATCCATTAGCTTAGCGGGGAAATTAGTGTAGAAAATCCATTATGTTGATAGTGCAGTTTATTTGCCAGGGAGGGAATTTCAACAAGTTGAGACTGTGGCCTGCTTCTGTAGTCATGTCCATAAAAATCATAGAGGGATATGCTTTCCAAACTTTACAGCACAAGATTTCCTGGATTACTTTGGGAAGAAAATAGAAGACATCAGGTTAAACATATCCCGGCATGCCTTAACCCAGCCACTACACCCTGCTATTGAGGTGGACGCCACTACTGAGGTATTACCTAGATTTACAGAATTTGATAGTATCTTACTAGGCATGCTGACAAAACTCATAATATCAACAAAAAGCACAACCTGTTTATTTGATCCTATACTAACAAAACTGTTTAAGGACCTGTGGCCCACTTTTGGGCCGACAGTGCTGGAAATTATTAATCTTTCTTTAACCTCTGGATCTGTTCCTAAATGTTTCAAATCTGCAGTGATTAAACCATTACTTAAGAAACCTAATCTTGACCCTAGTGTATTGAAAAACTATCGGCCAATATCAAATCTATCATTTTTCTCTAAAATTCTGGAAAAAGTGGTGTCACAGCAGCTCCTAGACTATCTTACTGAGAATAATCTCTTTGAGCCACTGCAGTATGCTTTTAGAAAATATAATTCCACAGAGACGGCTCTCACTAAAGTGGTGAATGATCTTCTGCTTACAATGGATTCAGACACCACTACGGTTCTGTTGCTGTTAGATCTCAGTGCTGCATTTGATACAGTGGATCATCATATTCTACTTGATAGGCTGGAAACTCATTTTGGGATTACTGGGAGTGCCCTTGCATGGCTGATGTCATACTTGACCAGTCGTTCCTACTGTGTTTTGTACAATAACACTACCTCTAACCTTAGTGACATGAAGTTTGGGGTTCCACAGGGGTCTGTCTTAGGCCCCTTGCTTTTCTCCCTTTATATAGCACCCCTTGGGCACATATTGCAGCGTTTTGGGATTACCTTTCACTGCTATGCAGATGATACTCAGTTATACATGCCGATAACTGAAGATAACCTCTCTTCATTGGCTTCCTGTTAATTCTAGAATAGAATTTAAAATTCTTCTTCTTATTCTTTTGAATAATTAGGTCCCATCTTATCTTAGGGACCTCGTAGTACCATATCACCCCAATAGAGCGCTTCGCTCTCAGACTGCAGGCTTACTTGTAGTTCCTAGGGTTTGTAAGAGTAGAATGGGAGGCAGAGCCTTCAGCTTTCAGGCTCCTCTCCTGTGGAACCAGCTCCCAATTCAGATCAGGGAGACAGACACCCTCTCTACTTTTAAGATTAGGCTTAAAACTTTCCTTTTTGCTAAAGCTTATAGTTAGGGCTGGATCAGGTGACCCTGAACCATCCCTTAGTTATGCTGCTATAGACGTAGACTGCTGGGGGGTTCCCATGATGCACTGTTTCTTTCTCTTTTTGCTCTGTATGCACCACTCTGCATTTAATCATTAGTGATCGATCTCTGCTCCCCTCCACAGCATGTCTTTTTCCTGGTTCTCTCCCTCAGCCCCAACCAGTCCCAGCAGAAGACTGCCCCTCCCTGAGCCTGGTTCTGCTGGAGGTTTCTTCCTGTTAAAAGGGAGTTTTTCCTTCCCACTGTAGCCAAGTGCTTGCTCACAGGGGGTCGTTTTGACCGTTGGGGTTTTACATAATTATTGTATGGCCTTGCCTTACAATATAAAGCGCCTTGGGGCAACTGTTTGTTGTGATTTGGCGCTATATAAAAAAATTGATTGATTGATTGATTGATAACTTCTGGTAATCTCGTTCACATAAAATCCTTAGAAGATTGCCTTGCAGCAGTGAGAAGTTGGAAGTCTAGAAACTTCCTACTTTTAAACTCTGATAAGACTGAAATCAGGGGCGTAGGGTTGCATATGGACCATAGGGACAAGTCACAACCATTATTTTGGGATGGCAAAATAGTCCCTACCAATATTTAGCATTTTTGTTTATATAACAAAATCATTCACTTTTTTTTTTTGCGAACTCGATACTATAATTTTAGTCGTCACGTTTTGTGTTTTCGACGTGCCAGAGTGACAGGGTTACCCATGTTGCAATTTCATTGGCTCACGTTCTTCTCACATGGCCGTAAACAAAGCGCATCTCGTGGCAGGCAGTGCTTCATTTGTAAAGTGGGAGGTCCCGGAGCGCAGAGGATGGGTGGCTCCGGTGCAGTGTTGCCAGATGTACGATAATTATCGTATTTGTACGATAGTTTTGCCCTCTGTACGATGTACGATCAATAATGGGAAAAAATCCAATATGTACGATAATTTCAGTTGGTTGCCCAAACACGCATCTCTCTCTGACACCCAAGAATCATTTTGCAGGCGTTGCACTCAGGCGGCATCAAAGACACAACACACACAGCTTTGGCCGCCCGGGACAACGTCATTTGAAAGCCCGCCCCCTCTCCATACAAAGTAATGAGTTCCCATCCAATCTGTGCCGTGACAGGAAGATTCCCCAGCCAACATCTTTTTTTTATTTTAAACTTTATTTCAACAAATGCAACAACAAACGAACAAAACACAAGAGCAAAGAGATATACAAGAAAAATAAAAAAAAGTTCAAGTTCCTTATGGAGGTGTCAACATTTTTTCTGTGTTCAACAAAATCTGCACAAGTGGCCATGGCATCGGATGACGACAGCCACCTCGAGGTTGAATTCGACTCTTTCTAGTCTGGTAATTAACACGTTTGTGTCCCTTCACAGAAAAAAAAAATCTTTCTAGTAGTGCATTCTAGTTTCCCCATTACTATAATTACTGTTTAAAAATGTGACATAAAATTCTTTGGAAATTAAAAAAAAAAAAAAACGCTAAAATAGCTACATTGTATGCGTTTTGTTTGTGTACAATCATTTCTCCCAAAATACGATAATTTTGAGGTTTTGGTACGATAGTTTCATATTTCATATCTGGCAACACTGCTCCGGTGCAGAAAAACAAGAAGGGCGGGGTGGAGGGCTTGCGAACAATGCTGTGCGCCACACTTAAAATAAACTGCACACCCACACACACCTTCACAAATGACACTAACATCCTGCCTTTTCCTCAGAAATTACTACATTTATGTTTGCTGTCTGTGTACTTTTTTGTCACTTTTGCGCTCTTTTTCATACTTTTGCCTCGTTTCAAAAGTCACTGAATGCACTTTACCGTAATATATGCAACATATAGCATGCTGTTGGAAGGCACGGGTTCTTGGCTTGCTGTCAGTGTTAAATTTTTCAGAGTGAGTGCTTACATGAGAACTTACGGTAATGAGAATCAGCGGCGCATTAGTGTGAAACTTCCGTGTTTTTCCTCTGCGTTATGACATCACAGGCTTCGTTTACCGTAATACACCATATATATCATTGGAAATCCCTTTTTTTTTTTTTTTATTAGGTTGCCAGATACCTACAACTGCATTATTGATGAAGAGAATAAATTATACATCTTGGTTGCAAAAACTTTTTTTTTTTTTTGTTAGCTCCACAAGTATTTTTTTGTTGTCTTGTTCTCTCAGGTGTAGGCCTATCGAATAGATTTGTGATTTTGGGTGCAATTTTGTTATTTAAGCTATTTGTTTGTTTGCCTACACGCTTAATATTGTAAATAAAGTGTTAAATTATTCAGCATTATGTCGTCATATGTTATGTATTATGCTGTACTTGTGCGTCTAATGGTATGAGTGGGTTAGGGGGTGGTGGTGGTGGGCAGGGGGGCCGGGGGGGTGGTATTGTCCCTACCAAAGCTGAGACCAAACCTACGCCCTTGACTGAAATGATGGTTTTTGGTCCAGTGAGACATCGGCATCAATTTGACCAATTAACGCTCAACCTCGGCTCGTGTGTCATACATCACACTGACAAAGTGAGGAACCTTGGGGTAATTTTTGATCCTTCGTTGTCCTTTGGCCTCCACATTAGAAATATTACTAAGACTTCTTTCTTCCACCTGTAAAATATAGCGAAGATTCATCCCATCCTGTCTATGGCTGATGCTGACACCCTGATCCATGCAATTATCTCTTCTAGATTGGACTACTGCAATGTTCTATTTTCTGGTTTACTGCAGTCTAGCATTAGGGGTCTCCAGTTGGTTCAAAATGCTGCAGCCAGACTTTTGACATGAAGCAGAAAGTACAACCACATTACACCCATTTTGGCATCGCTTCACTGGCTTCCTGTCCCAGTGAGACCAGATTTTAAGGTTCTGCTACTAACCTATAAAATTTTTCATGGACTGGCACATCCCTACCTAGCTGACCTAATTAAACCTTACTTACCGGCCCGGGCTTTACGTTCTCAGGGTGCAGGACTACTTTGTGTCCCTAAGGTGAATAAGAAGTCTGCAGGGCACAGAGCTTTCTCTTATCGTGCCCCTGTTCTGTGGAATGATCTCCCTGCGTCAATAAAACAGTCAGATTCTGTGGAGATTTTCAAGTCCAGACTTAAGACGCACTTATTTTCTCTTTCATATGGCTAGCATACTGGTACAGTTTTGTTTTACGCTTTGTACTCTTTTAATTCATTTATTAGTCATTGGCACGGGCTGCGGCCTCAACTTTACCTAAATTCTGGGTCTTTTAGTGAAGTTTAGGGCTAGTGGCTGGCAATCACCTTAGTATTTTTTCTGTTTTTCTTGTTGTTTAATGCTGGCAAATTGTACAGTATTTTTTGTCTTTTTGATGCCTGATTCTGTTTTTTCTCTCTGTTTAAGGTGCAGCTCCATCCAGAGATGGGAGTTGTATTTCAGCTGGCGACCCTCCTGTCCTGTGCACCAATAGCATTTCTTGTATATTTGTCCGTGAATTGTTCTGTGAATTGTTCTGTAATTTATGTTTGTAGCATTTCCAAAGCAGAGGGTCACTCATTTGAGGAAGAAACCTCAAGCAGACCAGACTCAGAGGGAGTTTTTCCTTACCACTGTTGCTCTGGGGGTTGGTAAGGTTAGACCTTACCTGTGTGAAGCGCTTTGAGGCAACACTGTTGTGATTTGGCACTATATAAATGAAAATAAATTGAATACAATTGAATTTTCATTTATATAGCGCCAGATCACAACAGAGTTGCCTCAAGTCGCTTCACACAAGTAAAGTCTAACCTTACTAACCCCCAGAGCAGGTTGTGCTTTGTGTTGAAGTTACGAGTTTCATCAGCATGCCTAGAGAGATACTCTCAAATTCTGTAAATTTTGGTAATACCTCAGTAATGGCGCCCACCTCAATAGCAGGGTGTAGTGGCTGGGTTAATGCATGCTGGGATATGTTTAACCTAATGTTTTCTATTTTCTTCTCAAAGTGATCCAAGAAATCTTGTGCTTTAAAAGGAGAGCGAACTACAGGTGGTTGTCCATGAATACGTCTTGCCACTGTGTCAAACAAGAACTTTGAGTTATGCTTGTTTTTGTTGATCAAATCAGAGTAATACAACCCCAATTCCAATGAAGTTGGAAACGTTGTGTAAAATATAAATAAAAACAGAATACAATGATTTGCAAATCCTCTTCAACCTATATTCAATTGAATACACCACAAAGATGAGATACATATTTAATGTTCAAACTGATAAACTTTATTGTTTTTGTGCAAATATTTGCTCACTTTAAAATGAATGTGTGCAACACATTTAAAAAAAAGCTGGGACAGTGGTATGTTTACCACTGTGTTACATCACCTTTCCTTCTAACAACACTCAATAAGCTTTTGGGAACTGAGGACACTAATTGTAGAAGCTTTGTAGGTGGAATTCTTGCTTGATGTACGACTTCAGTGGTTCAACAGTCCGGGGTCTCCATTGTTGTATTTTGCAATTCATAATGTGCCACACATTTTCAATGGGCGACAAGTCTGGACTGCAGGCAGGCCAGTCTAGTACCTGCCCACTTTTACTACAAAGCCATGCTTTGCTGCTTACATGTAGAAAGTTCTCCAGATTCTCTGAATTTTCTGATTATATTATGGACTGTAGATGATGGAATCCCTAAATTCCTTGCAATTGAACATTGAGAAACATTGTTCTTAAACTGTTGGTCTATTTTTTCATGCAGTTGTTCACAAACTGGTGGTCCTCGCCCCATCTTTGCTTGTGA
The DNA here is from genome assembly GCF_902500255.1 of Thalassophryne amazonica. NCBI lineage: Eukaryota > Metazoa > Chordata > Actinopteri > Batrachoidiformes > Batrachoididae > Thalassophryne > Thalassophryne amazonica. The sequence continues at coordinate 24,972,380 of NC_047114.1, forward strand.
ATGGCTGAGACTTTTGGGGATGCTCCTTTTGTATCTAATCATGAGTGTCCTCAGTGAGTGTTGTTAGAAGGAAAGGTGATGTAACACAATGGTAAACATATATACATACATATTTTTGAAACGTGTTGCAGGCATCCATTTCAAAATGAGCAAATATTTGCACAAAACAATAAAGTTTGTCAGTTTGAACATTAATATCTTGAATATCTTGTCTTTGTGGTGTATTCAATTCAATATAGGTTGAAGAGGACTTGCAAATCATTGTATTCTGTTTTTATTTACATTTTACACAATGTCCCAACTTCATTGGAATTGGGGTTGTAATAAGTGAGTGATCAGAGACCCTGATGTAAGAGGCATGATGTCAATATTTGTGACAGCAATACCACGTGCGAGAACCAAATCCAGGGTATTTCCACTAATGTGCGTCGAGTCCCGAATGCATTGCTTAAATCCTAATGAATCCACAATTTCCATAAATGATTTGCAGAGGGGATCAGAAGGCATATTTATATGAATGTTAAAGTCACCAGTGATCAGAATGTTATCTGCACTAGTGGACAAGTTAGAGATGAATGCACCAAATTCATCTAAGAATTCAGAATATGGGCCAGGAGGCCTATATATACAGTGACAAAGTAATACGTCTGATTTTTATTCTTCTGATCTTGTCAACGCGTAATATCCTGAGCAGAGTGGAGAATCAGATGCTCAAATGAGTTATATTTGTCACCCCCAACAGCTAATAAGCTAAACCTAGATTTATAAATAAGAGCAACACCCCCACCTTGCTTCGCATCACGAGGGATCATGACTAAATGTATTTGCTGGTGGGTAGGCCTCATTTAAGGGGGAGGACAGCTGTAGGTTTGAGCCAGGTTTCACATAACCCAATCATATGTAAGTGATGATCAATAATTAGATCATTAATCAACAATGATTTTGAGGATAGTGATCTTATGTTAATGAGACCCAGACTAAGGACCTCAGTGGGGCTGACAGTTGAACTGTTTTGGTTTAGGGGTGGTTCCAGAGTAGTATATATAAGATGCCTAGAAGTAGGTTTAGGTTTGAGACGTTCCATGTGCATTGTAGGTTGCAGACACAAAATCTTTGATTTTGCTGGTACAACCACTGGGCAATCCTCAATTTCAACATCATCCAATGTAGTAAGGGGTATTAAGTTTGCAAAGCATATCCCTCTATGATTTTATGGACATGTCTACGAAAGCAGGCCACAGTCTCAACTTGTTGAATTTCCCTCCCTGGCAGAGAAACCGCACTATCACCATAGTGGATTTTCTGCACTAATTTCCCCCCTAAGCTAATGGATTTTGTCATAAGCCTTGCAGGGTATCTAATAACCTGCTCTGTGGCTTGCTGTAAATTCCTAATGTTACCCTCCCTGTAGAGCTCTATCTATGTTCGCAGACAAGATGGCGGCGCCTTCCCCAGTAGGGTGGAGGCCGTCCAGCATCAGCAAGCCACGGCAGCCCCAGAACGAAGGCCAGTTATCAATGAAGCTAAAGCCTTGCTCTCTACAAAATTGCGCCAGCCACCTATTTAAAGATGTCAGCCTGTTAAGCGCCTCATCAGTACCGTCGGAGGGGAGGGGACCAGAGACTATTAATCAATGCCAACACATCTTTCTTGCAAGGTCACAAGTCCTCTCTATGTCCATTTTTGTGACCTCTGAGTGCTTCATCCTGACATCATCGGTGCCAATGTGAATAACTATGTGACTATATCTCATGGCGTGTTTCTTCATCTGGTTTCCCTTCTGCAGCATCAGCACCCTAATATGGAATGCAATGTTGGGAGCTCTGGCCCCAGGAATACGTTTTACGTCAGCTGGCGACTGTAACCTGACTTTGCGGGTGATAGAATCCCCTATCACTAAAGTCCGGCATTTCGGCCTGGAGACAGGAGTGGAAGTCACTCGTGGGCTCAGAGAATTCACATCAGGCAAATCCAAGGGGGAGAACCGATTCACAGTTCGCAGTTGTGCCCGGTTGTGCGGTACCACAACCGGGCACCAAGCTCTACGGGGCTTCCTACGCCTAGCCACAGTCCAAAAGCCGTCTTCCACAGCCTGCATTTCTAGGCTGATGCTAATGGGCACACTCACCAGCCCAACACTAACCGCATCTGGAGTGCCCGTAACATCTAACTCCACTGAGCTAAGAAGGTGTTCTAACTTACGGACATGGCTCTCTAAGAGAGCCACCCTATCTTCCAACATCATGCAGGATTTATGGAAGGTGTAAAGTAGTGTACTTTGTGCACTAGGAAATTTGAAAGTCCAGCCAAGCAAGCACGAGCTAACCAATAATGAATAAGCTAACCAGGCTCACACAGGATTCACACAGATGTAAATAAATGAATTGAAATACACAGCAGTTACCCTGAAAAAGTACCAGAAGTATTAGACTTGTAGGAACAGGAAAAAGCTTTTACAGCTGCACACAAGAAGGAAAGAACATACAACTGTTTTACTAAGCTATTACAATATAAACATGACAAATAATTACGTTTTTAGACGGGTCAAAATGTTCAGCATGACTTTGATCCACGCACTTGCACGCACATTGCAGTGATGATCCCATCCGCTGTGTTCCCAGCAGGATGCCGTGCTTTATTCCACTGGCTGCCACGCATTTTGCGCTGGACGGTGCATATATAAGGCGCCTGAAGCAGACCATCGAGGTGACTGTAGATGAGCACCAGTACGCGTACCAGTCCACAGCTGATGACATCTCCACCGTGGTGCATCAGACCGTCTCCCACACAGAGAACAAGGACTCCTATGCAAGGCCGCTGTTCCTGGACTTCACTTCTGCATTCAACACCATCATCCCGCAGAAACTGGTTTCCAAGCTGGCTGAACTAGGAGCCCCCTCAGTACTGTGCAACTGGATCCTGGACTTCCTGACTGGGAGGCCACAGAGTGTCAGGATCAACACCACCTCATCCTCCACCATCATCCTGAACACTGGCTCACCCCAGGGTTGTGTGCTCAGTCCACTGCTGTACACATTGATGACCTTCGACTGCAGAGCCCAGCACAAGAATAATGTTGTTGTTAACTTTGCAGACGATACAGCAGTGATCAGGCTCATTAGCCAAGGGGATGAGACAGCGTACAGGCGAGAAGTGGAGAACCTGACACAGTGGTGCAGAGACAACAACCTTATCCTCAACACCCAGAAACCAAGGAGATAGTTGTTGACTTCTGCAGTTCAGCCCCCACCATCCCCTCCCCCCTCTACATCAACGGAGCAGTGGTGGAGATCGTCTCCTCCATCAGGTATCTTGGAGTCCACCTCTCCAACACTCTCACCTGGCACACCAACATCACTGCTGTCATTAAGAAAGCCCACCAATGTCTCTATTTTTTGAGGAAATTGGGAAGGGCCAGACTGAACACAGACATCCTCAGGGCCTTCTACAGCTGTGCAGTGGAGAGAAGTTTATCCTGCTGCCTCCCTGTGTGTTATGGTGGCTGCACGGGGGCGGAGAAGAAAGCGCTGCAGCGGGTGGTGAAGTCTGCACAGAGGACCATCGCATGCAGCTTACCACCCACTGAGGACATCTACATCTCCAGATGTAGAGACAAAGCCGCCTGCATCCTCCGAGACTCCACCCACCCTGTGCACAGTCTGTTCATACCCCTTCCCTCTGGAAGGAGGCTGTGCAGCATCCGGGCAAAAACATCCAGACTGAAAAACAGCTTCTACCCGAATGCTGTCAGACTGTTGAACAGTTCAACATCCACCATCAAGCTGTGAACATTGCACTACATGCACATTGTTACCTTCTTAATACTCTAACGCTGCTGCTGCCGACCCTGTGCCTTGTATATATATTCTATGGCCACAGGGGTGCGCATATTATACATTGCAAAAGTTTATATTGCAAAAGTTATACAATAGGTTAGGTTAAAAAAATTGTCCCAGTTAACTACACCAAGACCTGGAGAAATTGTATTTCGTTGTGTCTGTAAGGGTCGAGTGATAATAAAAGTGAGTCTGAGTCTGAAATAAAATAATATTATAATTATTATAATATTTTAGACATGTAGCACGTTTCTCTGTGCATGATCCAGGTTTCTCAGTGTTGAGGATCAAATGGCTGGCGAATGTCAAGGAGATGCCCATGATTCACCTGGTTGCAGCAGAGACATGGCTGTTTCAAGAGGTGGGGATGGACTGGTTGTCTGCCTGGATGGTTGCCATCCACAAATCAAGTCAGTTCCATCCTGTGGCAAAGCATAGCACCAGCGCATGCTCCCAGACCTGACGTCAAATTGTTATATGCCCGTGCTGAGGCCAGTATACCGACTGTTGTGTTGCTAGCCGAATTTTTAATTCCTGGACTTTTCGGGCATGCAGAGGTGATTTTGCTGGGAAGTTTGCACTGTAACTCTTGTGGATCGTCTTTAAATGCAGCTCCAAATTCCCTTTCTTTGGTAAAACCACATTTGCATTGCAGATAAGGCACATGGACTTGGAATTCGAATAAATGAAAAAACAATCCTCCTCCCACTCTGAAAGAAAATGATAAGTTTTAGATTTTTTTTTAACTTCCACTATTGTAGTATCCACGCACTCTACTGTAGCTTCTCGCGCCCTTTCGACCCTGTGCATGCGCAGATAGAAAGAACCGCGTGAGATTTTTTTTTTATGTGATCGACTGGATCTCAGCCCGCGATCGACTGGATGCGCTCGCTGGCCCAAGATAATGCCTTCAAATGAGGTTATTATCAGAGTGGACAAAAGAAACTCAAAACCTGAAATACCAGATACCTAGAATAAGTAGGAATGTTTGTGCTTTGCATTTCATATGTTTTGTGAAGATTACCTGAAATGTGATATAGAGTTTGAAATACTTTTATTCAAAGTAACTTACAGTTATTACAGTCAAGCTACAGCTAAAAGACAGACTTCATACAGTTTCAAGGTGTCTTCAACATAATAATGAATGCCATCTTTACATATACATACAAACCAACGAGTAACTGTACAACAATGCAAGTTGAAAGGCAATGAAGGGTAGAGAAAAGACCAGTGGCCTGTCTAGGTTGTACCTAGCCTCTTGTCCAGTAACTGCTGAGATAGTCCCTAGCCCTCACCCCATGACCCTTGATTGAAATAAGTGGGTATAGAAAATGAATGAATGAAAGTTAGAGAGAGAGAGAAAATGAAGTACATGCTAAGTGTGAGTTAGGCATGTTAGAGTTGTGAGAGATGCTGACTTGTGACCTTGCAAGAAAGATGTTTTGCTGAAAAGTTAACTCCGTGGACTTTCGAGCCACCGTCCAACATCCTTGTACTCCTCATAGAAGCTGTGTGATGATGTGAGCAATGTGAGTGTGTGAGTGTCCAATCGGAATTAATTCACCATCACATGGTTTTCCAAAATCCAATCGTAGGGCAGATTCACCTCACGTGGCACACAAAAGATTGTTTTTAGGAGTGTTGTGTTACTAGTTTATTATAGCTTGCTGTGTATTTTGAATAAATGTGTGTGGATTTTCCGCTTTACTTTTTCCTTTCTTATTTCTGATTGTAAACCTTTATTACACTTATAAAACACAAGTATAGCATATATATTTTGAAAGTACAGGTTATCCTGAAATAAAAGAGACATAAAACTTGATTGTGGGATGCAGGGAGAGCTGTTAACAGCAATAATAAAACATTTATGCCAGGTGAGTGAACTATCCAAAAAATGCCCTCGGACTCCAGAGGGTTAACCACTGAATCTGAAACATGATGGTAGATGCGTGAAACGATGTGGAATAAATCTCTTTGCCAAAGGGTATTCCATGTGACATCAGTGACCCTATGGCCTTGGCGGAGGTTTGCGCTCGCTGAGTGCTTCTAGTTTTTTTATTCATTAATTTTTCATACATTCTTGTGTGTTTGTGATCCTTGAATTTACCCAGCAGCCCCTGTGGCACTTAAAGTGAAGCTGGTATATCAGAAGCCGACAAGTGTAATCTGATGTGGCCGCATCTGAATCAATGCTAAATGTTATTGTTATCGGTTATCTGTAATAAAGATACATTTTTTTTAGCAGTTTATCGGTTTAGCATCAGAAAAGATAACTTTTCAGTTATTGGATTAATGGTTATCAAAGCTAACTTTTTGGTTAGCTGTGTCCATCACTGCTTGTGCGTAGGGTCGGCAGTGCCAGATACCATTGTTTGGAGAAAGATAGCAGCCAATAGGTGGCATAAGCCTTCATGAGAACATTTAAGATGACAGGTACAGACCCAGTAGTCACTTTGTAAGTTCATATTATGAATATTTATTGTCAGCAATACATGCAGTGAGCTTTGAAGGAGAGCACATAGTCAAGAAAGGTCATTTTTTAGTAGAGATTAGTATTAATTTGGTCAGATGAGACGCGATAGCTTCATCAACCACCATTTTTTTCATGATGAAAATGGGACGAGGACAATACTCCATCAGTGTTCTTGAACACAGACAAAATTAACAGGCATTATTGTTGATGAAAAAAGACAAGACTAAAATGGTTTGCGAGAAACTGAAATAAAATGTCTCTCCATTTTTATCAACAAGCTCATACACATTGAAAATGTTTCCAAAATGTGTCGCATTCGGCAGAGTTTACGGATACAGATTCTTGCCATTGTAACCGTTACAACGAAAGGTAAGGTGCAGCCTTTCAGTGCAAATATAAATCTGAGTAACCCACACGCAGACTTGAAAGGTCTGGAGAAGAAAAGAAAAATAAACATAAATTTTAACAGAATGAAAAAGGTGTGTTCAAAGTGCAAAGTAAAAAAAGAAAAAAATATAAATATGTAGTAGCAAAAAAGAGATTGCATATAAAAAAAGACAACGATGTACAAAACTGTGGATATTTCAGTGGCGGTGGATATTGCACGTGAACAAATATTTCACTCATTTAAAGTGTGGCATGTGACATGGCTCTATGGTTCCAGGGGCACTCATAGCTCTACCAGCAGTTGGGTAGAAACTATTTTTCAATCTGTTTCTACTTGCTTTATTGGCCCTGTACCGTCTGCCTGATGGCAGTAGCTCAAACAGAGAGTGGCCGGGGTGGGATGTTTGCACTGACGCCGTCCTGACGCAAAATCATTAAGGCTGGAGGTAACATATAAAATGTACCATGAGTGCATTGGAGAATGCGTGGGACATCCTAGCATTCAAAATATTAAAAAAATTGGTTTGTAAAATAACATTGTCTCTGTTTTGTTTGATTCTGCTCACGGGGTCTGCTCCTCCGTCTCCTGTCTGCAGGAGGTGTCATCCTGCCACGTGTTTGAGCATAGATCTGTAAAGGCCACTACAGCGGACACCAGCCTCCAGAAAGGTAACTTACATTTGTATCTGTAGTTTTACAGATACATCTGTAGTTTTCTCTGGGCCCCTCCCCAATCGGACCGGGAGTGACATGTTTAGCCGCATGTTCTCCTTGAATTGCTGGCTGTCTGAGTGGTGTCCAAAAAATGAGGTGGGCTTCATAGATAATTGGCAAAGCTTCTGGGGAAAACCTGGTCTTGTTAGGAGAGACGGCATCCATCCCACTTTGGATGGAGCAGCTCTCATTTCTAGAAATCTGGCCAATTTCATTAAACCCTCCAAACCGTGACTATCCAGGGTTGGGACCAGGAAGCAGAGTTGTAGTCTTACACACCTCTCTGCAGCTTCTCTCCCCCTGCCATCCCCTCATTACCCCATCCCCGTAGAGACGGTGCCTGCTCCCAGACCACCAATAACCAGCAAAAATCTATTTAAGCATAAAAATTCAAAAAGAAAAAATAATATAGCACCTTCAACTGCACCACAGACTAAAACAGTTAAATGTGGTTTATTAAATATTAGGTCTCTCTCTTCTAAGTCCCTGTTAGTAAATGATATAATAATTGATCAACATATTGATTTATTCTGCCTTACAGAAACCTGGTTACAGCAGGATGAATATGTTAGTTTAAATGAGTCAACACCCCCGAGTCACACTAACTGTCAGAATGCTTATTCCCTACTACCCAGCAGTAGGGAATAAGTTTCATTACAGTAGTCTTTCTGAAAGCGCTGTAACTAGGTTTAAGGATATGATTCCTTCTTTGTTATGTTCTTCAATGCCATATACCAACACAGTGCAGAGTAGCTACCTAAACTCTGTGAGTGAGATAGATTATCTCGTCAATAGCTTTACATCCTCATTGAGCACAACTTTGGATGCTGTAGCTCCTCTGATAAAGAGAGCCTTAAATCAGAAGTGCCTGACTCCGTGGTATAACCCACAAACTCACAGCTTAAAGCAGATAACCTGTAAGCTGGAGAGGAAATGGCATCTCACTAATTTAGAAGATCTTCATTTAGCCTGGAAAAAGAGTCTGTTGCTCTATAAAAAAGCCCTCCGTAAAGCTAGGACATCTTACTATTCATCACTAATTGAAGAAAATAAGAACAACCCCAGGTTTCTTTTCAGCACTGTAGCCAGGCTGACAAAGAGTCAGAGCTCTATTGAGCCGAGTATTCCTTTAACTTTAACTAGTAATGACTTCATGATTTTCTTTGCAAATAAAATTTTAACTATTAGAGAAAAAATGATTCATAACCATCCCAAAGACATATCTTTATGTTCGGCTGCTTTCAGTAATGCTGGTATTTGGTTAGACTCTTTCTCTCCGATTGTTCTGTCTGAGTTACTTTCATTAGTCACTTCCTCCAAACCATCAACATGTCTATTAGACCCCATTCCTACCAGGCTGCTCAAGGAAGCCCTACCATTAACTAATGCTTCGATCTTAAATATGATCAATCTATCTTTATTAGTTGGCTATGTACCACAGGCTTTTAAGGTGGCAGTAATTAAACCATTACTTAAAAAGCCATCACTTGACCCAGCTATCTTAACTAATTATAGGCCAATCTCCAGCTTTCTTTTTCTCTCAAAAATTCTTGAAAAGGTAGTTGTAAAACAGCTAACTGATCATCTGCAGAGGAATAGTCTATTTGAAGAGTTTCAGTCAGGTTTCAGAATTCATCATAGTACAGAGACAGCATTAGTGAAGGTTACAAATGATCTTCTTATGACCTCAGACAGTGGACTCATCTCTGTGCTTGTTCTGTTAGACCTCAGTGCAGCTTTTGATACTGTTGACCATAAAATGTTATTACAGAGATTAGAGCATGCCATAGGTATTAAAGGCACTGCGCTGCGGTGGTTTGAATCATATTTATCTAATAGATTACAATTTGTTCATGTAAATGGGGAATCTTCTTCACAGACTAAGGTTAATTATGGAGTTCCACAAGGTTCTGTGCTAGGACCAATTTTATTTACTTTATACATGCTTCCCTTAGGCAGTATTATTAGAAAGCATTGCTTAAATTTTCATTGTTACGCAGATGATACCCAGCTTTATCTATCCATGAAGCCAGAGGACACACACCAATTAGTTAAACTGCAGGAATGTCTTTCAGACATAAAGACATGGATGACCTCTAATTTCCTCCTTTTAAATTCACATAAAACTGAAGTTATTGTACTTGGCCCCACAAATCTTAGAAACATGGTGTCTAACCAGATCCTTACTCTGGATGGCATTTCCCTGACCTCCAGTAATACTGTGAGAAATCTTGGAGTCATTTTTGATCAGGATATGTTCTTCAATGCAAATATTAAGCAAATATGTAGGACTGCTTTTTTGCATTTGCGCAATATCTCTAAAATTAGAAAGGTCTTGTCTCAGAGTGATGCTGAAAAACTAATTCATGCATTTATTTCTTCTAGGCTGGACTATTGTAATCCATTATTATCAGGTTGTCCTAAAAGTTCCCTGAAAAGCCTTCAGTTAATTCAAAATGCTGCAGCTAGAGTACTGACAGGGACTAGAAGGAGAGAGCATATTTCACCCATATTGGCTTCTCTTCATTGGCTCCCTGTTAATTCCAGAATAGAATTTAAAATTCTACTTCTTACTTATAAGGTTTTGAATAATCAGGTCCCATCTTAGGTAAGCTACCAATCAGGTAGCTTAGCCGCCGTTAGTTCCCCCCTGGCAGATCCCGAGCAGCCGGGAAAGCAGGCCGACTGGGTGACTGTGAGGAGGAAGCGTAGCCCTAAACAGAAGCCCCGTGTACACCGCCAACCCGTTCACATCTCTAACCGTTTTTCCCCACTCGACGACACACCCGCCGAGGATCAAACTCTGGTTATTGGCGACTCTGTTTTGAGAAATGTGAAGTTAGCGACACCAGCAACCATAGTCAATTGTCTTCCGGGGGCCAGAGCAGGCGACATTGAAGGAAATTTGAAACTGCTGGCTAAGGCTAAGCGTAAATTTGGTAAGATTGTAATTCACGTCGGCAGTAATGACACCCGGTTACGCCAATCGGAGGTCACTAAAATTAACATTAAATCGGTGTGTCACTTTGCAAAAACAATGTCGGACTCTGTAGGTTTCTCTGGGCCCCTCCCCAATCGGACCGGGAGTGACATGTTTAGCCGCATGTTCTCCTTGAATTGCTGGCTGTCTGAGTGGTGTCCAAAAAATGAGGTGGGCTTCATAGATAATTGGCAAAGCTTCTGGGGAAAACCTGGTCTTGTTAGGAGAGACGGCAGCCATCCCACTTTGGATGGAGCAGCTCTCATTTCTAGAAATCTGGCCAATTTTCTTAAATCCTCCAAACCGTGACTATCCAGGGTTGGGACCAGGAAGCAGAGTTGTAGTCTTACACACCTCTCTGCAGCTTCTCTCCCCCTGCCATCCCCTCATTACCCCATCCCCGTAGAGACGGTGCCTGCTCCCAGACTACCAATAACCAGCAAAAATCTATTTAAGCATAAAAATTCAAAAGAAAAAATAATATAGCACCTTCAACTGCACCACAGACTAAAACAGTTAAATGTGGTCTGTTAAACATTAGGTCTCTCTCTTCTAAGTCCCTGTTAGTAAATGATATAATAATTGATCAACATATTGATTTATTCTGCCTTACAGAAACCTGGTTACAGCAGGATGAATATGTTAGTTTAAATGAGTCAACACCCCCGAGTCACACTAACTGTCAGAATGCTCGTAGCACGGGCCGGGGCGGAGGATTAGCAGCAATCTTCCATTCCAGCGTATTAATTAATCAAAAACCCAGACAGAGCTTTAATTCATTTGAAAGCTTGTCTCTTAGTCTTGTCCATCCAAATTGGAAGTCCCAAAAACCAGTTTTATTTGTTATTATCTATCGTCCACCTGGTCATTACTGTGAGTTTCTCTGTGAATTTTCAGACCTTTTGTCTGACTTAGTGCTTAGCTCAGATAAGATAATTATAGTGGGCGATTTTAACATCCACACAGATGCTGAGAATGACAGCCTCAACACTGCATTTAATCTATTATTAGACTCTATTGGCTTTGCTCAAAAAGTAAATGAGTCCACCCACCACTTTAATCATATCTTAGATCTTGTTCTGACTTATGGTATGGAAATAGAAGACTTAACAGTATTCCCTGAAAACTCCCTTCTGTCTGATCATTTCTTAATAACATTTACATTTACTCTGATGGACTACCCAGCAGTGGGGAATAAGTTTCATTACACTAGAAGTCTTTCAGAAAGCGCTGTAACTAGGTTTAAGGATATGATTCCTTCTTTATGTTCTCTAATGCCATATACCAACACAGTGCAGAGTAGCTACCTAAACTCTGTAAGGGAGATAGAGCATCTCGTCAATAGTTTTACATCCTCATTGAAGACAACTTTGGATGCTGTAGCTCCTCTGAAAAAGAGAGCTTTAAATCAGAAGTGTCTGACTCCGTGGTATAACTCACAAACTCGTAGCTTAAAGCAGATAACCCGTAAGTTGGAGAGGAAATGGCGTCTCACTAATTTAGAAGATCTTCACTTAGCCTGGAAAAAGAGTCTGTTGCTCTATAAAAAAGCCCTCCGTAAAGCTAGGACATCTTTCTACTCATCACTAATTGAAGAAAATAAGAACAACCCCAGGTTTCTTTTCAGCACTGTAGCCAGGCTGACAAAGAGTCAGAGCTCTATTGAGCTGAGTATTCCATTAACTTTAATTAGTAATGACTTCATGACTTTCTTTGCTAACAAAATTTTAACTATTAGAGAAAAAATTACTCATAACCATCCCAAAGACGTATCGTTATCTTTGGCTGCTTTCAGTGATGCCGGTATTTGGTTAGACTCTTTCTCTCTGATTGTTCTGTCTGAGTTATTTTCATTAGTTACTTCATCCAAACCATCAACATGTTTATTAGACCCCATTCCTACCAGGCTGCTCAAGGAAGCCCTACCATTATTTAATGCTTTGATCTTAAATATGATCAATCTATCTTTGTTAGTTGGCTATGTACCACAGGCTTTTAAGGTGGCAGTAATTAAACCATTACTTAAAAAGCCATCACTTGACCCAGCTATCTTAGCTAATTATAGGCCAATCTCCAAGCTTCCTTTTCTCTCAAAAATTCTTGAAAGGGTAGTTGTAAAACAGCTAACTGATCATCTGCTGAGGAATGGTCTATTTGAAGAGTTTCAGTCAGGTTTTAGAATTCATCATAGTACAGAAACAGCATTAGTGAAGGTTACAAATGATCTTCTTACGGCCTCGGACAGTGGACTCATCTCTGTGCTTGTTCTGTTAGACCTAAAAAGCCTTCAGTTAATTCAAAATGCTGCAGCTAGAGTACTGACGGGGACTAGAAGGAGAGAGCATATCTCACCCATATTGGCCTCTCTTCATTGGCTTCCTGTTAATTCTAGAATAGAATTTAAAATTCTTCTTCTTACTTATAAGGTTTTGAATAACCAGGTCCCATCTTATCTTAGGGACCTCGTAGTACCATATCACCCCAATAGAGCGCTTCGCTCTCAGACTGCAGGCTTACTTGTAGTTCCTAGGGTTTGTAAGAGTAGAATGGGAGGCAGAGCCTTCAGCTTTCAGGCTCCTCTCCTGTGGAACCAGCTCCCAATTCAGATCAGGGAGACAGACACCCTCTCTACTTTTAAGATTAGGCTTAAAACTTTCCTTTTTGCTAAAGCTTATAGTTAGGGCTGGATCAGGTGATCCTGAACCATCCCTTAGTTATGCTGCTATAGACGTAGACTGCTGGGGGGTTCCCATGATGCACTGTTTCTTTCTCTTTTTGCTCTGTATGCACCACTCTGCATTTAATCATTAGTGATCGATCTCTGCTCCCCTCCACAGCATGTCTTTTTCCTGGTTCTCTCCCTCAGCCCCAACCAGTCCCAGCAGAAGACTGCCCCTCCCTGAGCCTGGTTCTGCTGGAGGTTTCTTCCTGTTAAAAGGGAGTTTTTCCTTCCCACTGTAGCCAAGTGCTTGCTCACAGGGGGTCGTTTTGACCGTTGGGGTTTTACATAATTATTGTATGGCCTTGCCTTACAATATAAAGCACCTTGGGGCAACTGTTTGTTGTGATTTGGCGCTATATAAAAAAATTGATTGATTGATTGATCTTATCTTAGGTACCTCATAGTACCATATCACCCCAATAGAGCGCTTCGCTCTCAGACTGCAGGCTTACTTGTAGTTCCTAGGGTTTGTAAGAGTAGAATGGGAGGCAGAGCCTTCAGCTTTCAGGCTCCTCTCCTGTGGAACCAGCTCCCAATTCGGATTAGGGAGACAGACACCCTCTCTACTTTTAAGATTAAACTTAAAACTTTCCTATTTGCTAAAGCTTATAGTTAGGGCTGGATCAGGTGACCCTGAACCATCCCTTAGTTATGCTGCTATAGACTTAGACTGCTGGGGGGTTCCCATGATGCACTGAGTGTTTCTTTTTATTCACCTCTTTTTGCTCTGTATGCACCACTCTGCATTTAATCATTAGTAATTGATCTTTGCTCTCTCCCACAGCATGTCTTTTTCCTGATTCTCTCCCCTCAGTCCCAACCAGTCCCAGCAGAAGACTGCCCCTCCCTGAGCCTGGTTCTGCTGGAGGTTTCTTCCTGTTAAAAGGGAGTTTTTCCTTCCCACTGTCGCCAAGTGCTTGCTCATAGGGGGTCGTTTTGACCGTTGGGGTTTTTCTGTAATTATTGTATGGCTTTTGCTGTTGTGTGTTGGGGGGTGTGGCTGGAGGTTTTGGTGTTGTTTTCTTTTCTTTGCTCCTCAGGTGGCATGGAAGCTGATTTGTCTGTGGAAAAAAGGTGCTGGCTGAAGAATCATCACCCTCGTCAATATGATGTGAGGCACCTGGGACTGGTGCTCACGTGCAGCCCTAAAGACTTTCAGCTGTAGCGGATAATTGGATGGCGTTCTGCTTTTAAGGCATGTGTGAGTCAAGCAGAACTGCCGGGAACTCGACCTTGTGATGTTCGTTTGTGAGACGCTGAGGACCGCACCTGGGTTTGACACATTAAGCCTGTGAAGCAAGGAAGGGTGAGGACACATGCTGTCAGCACACAGTAAAGGTAATTAACTGTTGGACTAATTGTAGATAGTAACTTGATGTTTTGCTACATAGTATACGTGAAATTGTGATGAGAATGGTGTGGCTTGCTTCTCACTGCTGTGGCGTGCAGGATAGGTGATCCTCCACTTATTGTGAGAAGCTGCTCATGTGCATAAAGATAAAAAGTACAGACCTTGATGTGTTGCTGATAGCATGTGTTTTGTGAAAGAAATTGCTATAACTGCTAACGTACCTCACATCTTCTGTGCTTCAACAGAGAGTCAGTTTGTCGTGTCCACCTGGGGGGTGTCTGTTTGATGGTAGTGAGTCCAGGAGCACCGGACTTCTCTCCCCATGAACACTGGAGAGCGTGCCAGCAGTCACTCCTCTTGAAGGACATTGGGTTGGGGTTTTTTGTATAATTTATTTAGGCACAGGTGAAAAATAAATTGTTTTTTGTTGAAGGAACAGCTTTCTGGTTATTTTTAGTGCTGGGTCCTGTCTGACGCAGGTTCGCTCCTCAATCTGCGTCGACACATAACAGTAGTTCCCGGCCATTCCATAATGGACCCAGCGGCAGAGGCGGTTCCTTTTGCCGAGAAAGTCCAAGAACTCTTGGAGAAAATATGGGAGCAATTACATCATCTTGCAAATCAAATTAAACAAACAGACGCCCGTGTTACGGAGCTTGCAGCGCAAGTCGTTCCGCTTCCTGCTGCGTCAGCTGTGGCATCAGCGATACCGGGGCAGATAACTCCGTCACCCAGGGATTCGGTGTTCGAACCGATTATCTGTCATCCGGAGCCTTATGCGGGAGATGTCGAGGCTTGTGCTTCGTTTTTGATGCAATGTTCTCTGGTTTTTGCTCAGCGACCGGCTTCCTTCTCTTCTGATGGGAACCGTGTTTCATATGTGACAAATTTGCTCCGAGGTGACGCCTTAGCTTGGGTCACAGCGTTGTGGAGTAACGACTCGCCATTGTTAGGGTCCTTTAAGGGTTTCTCCCGGGAGTTCCGACTGGTTTTTGATCATCCGGTGAAAATGAATACCGTTGTTCAACGGTTACTGAATCTTAGGCAGGGGAGGCGGAGTGCGGCGGAGTATTCCGTGGACTTTCGGATGTTTTCTGCCCGGTCAGGTTGGAATGCCGCAGCTTTGCGGGGCGTGTTTGTGGACGGGTTAAAAGAGTCATTAAAGGATGAGCTGGCGGTCCGTGACGAACCAAACGATTTAGATGAGCTAATATCGTTGGTAATTCGTCAGGATGATCGGATGAGGGAGCGTGGACGCGAGAGAGGACGCCCATCAGAGCGGGGTTTTTCGTCTCGGGGCTTTCCCCGACACAGGTCTGGGCCGCCTCTTCTTCGCCCCACTGAGGCTCCCCCGACGGAACCTCTGGCTCCTCCTGTCGACGAGCCCATGCAGCTCGGTCGAGCAGAGATTTCTGTATTGCCCCGACTATTAGACGTCAAAACGAATAATGGTGACGTGACTCCAAGTGTTCTGGGACCGGCAATATAATACACATATATACAAAAAAGAAAAAAAAAGAAAGAAAAAAAGAAAAAAATAATAATTAAAAAAACCAGCACGGGTAATTGTTTTTTTTTTTTTTCTTCTTCTCTCTTTTTTTTTCTATTTTTGGTTGGTGATTTGTAGGTTTGTCTGGAGGGGGAGGAGTGGCTGTTCGGCGGTTGGATGTCCGCCTGGACTCTTGTCCTTGTTGCTTTTTTATGTGTTTTTAGGTATTTTCTGTTTGGGCTTGTTGGGTCGTTTTCTTTTGTTGTTTTTTATTTCTCTACATTCCTAACCCCGGCCTCACTTGCCCCAAGACCGTTTGTCTTGTGGGTGGTGGGGTGGTGCAGGTTGGTCACTGAGTATTCTCAGAAGACCTCTGCACCTAGGGGGGGGGGGGGGGGGGTGTTAGAGGCATTTTTTTTGTTTTGGTTAGGGCCCGGTTCCACTCCAGCCTCGGCGTGCCTTTGTACCGTTTGTCATTGGTGTTGCCGGGGTATGGTGCTGCGGGGACTTACCTCAGTCGGAGGGGTGGCCCGATCTGTTGCCGTTTGCCATTTCGGTGGTTCCACCCCTCCCGAGGGGCTGGGGTATGGTCGAGTTGAGGCACCGGACGTTTTTCCGGTTCTCCGCTGCGCCTTGGGGTTGGAGCCGGGCTAGTTTTTTCCTGTTCCCTTCTCCGGCTTAGTATTGCGAGCGGTTCGCTGCTATTGAGCCGCCGAAGGGCTCTGGGTGGGACCTAGGGTCTTTCGGGGTGCCGGGGAGGGTAATGGGGTTTAGAGTCGTTTTACCATCCCCCGGGGTTGTTTTTAGTAGTCCTCCGGGGGTTGGTTTTTGCTTTTGTTTTGTTTCCTTCCGGGTTCCGCCTCCAGGGTTGATGGGACGGTCCTCTGGGGGGGAATTGGCTTGGGGTTAACTGGCCGGGTGTGCCTGGGTCTGGGGTTCCGGGGTTGTGGGGGGGGCGCCTCCTGGGGTTGATGGTACGGTCCCCTGGGGGGCGCCGTTTTACTCTATGTACACCTGGGGACCTGTGTGGGATCTTGGTTCTGGCTGTTCCTCCTGGAACAGGCGATGAAGGCCTTCTGGGGGGGGTTGGTCTTTGCAGGTCATTCTGGGAGGGTTGTTTGTTATTTTTCTTTCGTGTATTTCTGTTTATATTGTGTTTGTGGGACTATGTTGGGTTTTGGTGTTTGGGATGATTTTTTTTTCTTCCCGGGGTTTGATGGGACGGTTCCCTGGGGAGGTTGTTGGGGGGGGTTTTGTGTTTTTTTTGTGTGTTGGATTGTTGGGGTTTGTTTTGGGGCTTTTGTTGACTCCAGCCGGCCTTCCAGCTGCGGTGCCTGTCCTGTTGTCTGTGGTGGACCTCGGGAGCGTGGTGCTGTCTGCTTCCTGGTATGGACCCCGGAGAGAGGTGCTGTTCTTGGTCCTGGTCTGGTCGGTCGCCGGGGGGCTTCCCGTTGATGGGGGGGTACTGTTGTGTGTTGGGGGGTGTGGCTGGAGGTTTTGGTGTTGTTTTCTTTTCTTTGCTCCTCAGGTGGCATGGAAGCTGATTTGTCTGTGGAAAAAAGGTGCTGGCTGAAGAATCCTCACCCTCGTCAATATCATGTGAGGCACCTGGGACTGGTGCTCACGTGCAGCCCTAAAGACTTTCAGCTGTAGCGGATAATTGGATGGCGTTCTGCTTTTAAGGCATGTGTGAGTCAAGCAGAACTGCCGGGAACTCGACCTTGTGATGTTCGTTTGTGAGACGCTGAGGACCGCACCTGTGTTTGACACATTAAGCCTGTGAAGCAAGGAAGGGTGAGGACACATGCTGTCAGCACACAGTAAAGGTAATTAACTGTTGGACTAATTGTAGATAGTAACTTGATGTTTTGCTACATAGTATACGTGAAATTGTGATGAGAATGGTGTGGCTTGCTTCTCACTGCTGTGGCGTGCAGGATAGGTGATCCTCCACTTATTGTGAGAAGCTGCTCATGTGCATAAAGATAAAAAGTACAGACCTTGATGTGTTGCTGATAGCATGTGTTTTGTGAAAGAAATTGTTATAACTGCTAACGTACCTCACATCTTCTGTGCTTCAACAGAGAGTCAGTTTGTCGTGTCCACCTGGGGGGTGTCTGTTTGATGGTAGTGAGTCCAGGAGCACCGGACTTCTCTCCCCATGAACACTGGAGAGCGTGCCAGCAGTCACTCCTCTTGAAGGACATTGGGTTGGGGTTTTTTGTATAATTTATTTAGGCACAGGTGAAAAATAAATTGTTTTTTGTTGAAGGAACCGCTTTCTGGTTATTTTTAGTGCTGGGTCCTGTCTGACGCAGGTTCGCTCCTCAATCTGCGTCGACACATAACATTTGCCTTACAATATAAAGCTCCTTGGGGCAACTGTTTATTGTGATTTGGCGCTATATAAATAAAATTGATTTGATTTGATTTCTCCTACAAAATAAAAGCCAAAACCTTTATATTTAATAACTGCACATTTAAGAAGACAATGGCACTGAATTACTTTACATGTCAGCAGATTAGTCAATAAATCAATAAATAAACATATTGCAAAGTAAATCCATCTGACGCCAACGACATACATTTAATGAAAAATAGTTTACATTTACACTCTGTCTCACGGTGCTAAAGTGTCTAATCAATTTCAATTCAATTTATTTAGTTTATATAGTGCCAAATCACAACAAAGCTGCCTCAAGGCACTTTACACAAGTAAGGTCAAACCTTACCAACCCTTAGAGCAAGCACACAGGTGACAGTGGTAAGAAAAAACTCCCTCTGATGATACTGAGGAAGAAACCTCAAGCAGAACAGACTCAGAGGGGTGACCTTCTGCTTAGGCCATTCTAACAATTACAAGGTTTTGCAAAGTTTTACAAAGGTGAAGAAACAGAAAATATAAAACCAAACAATGTAATAATAATATAAAGAAGATGAGAAGTCCACACAGGCGTCAGCACCACATGCAGGTGTCGTCCACGCCATCAGTGGGCCTGTCCCCATGACAGGTTCAATTTCACATGCAGACTCTCCCACCTCACAGTCCATCTGGGCCCTTCAGTTCGGATCCATCCATCGTTCGTACCTCGGAGAGAAAGAAAAAGAGCAGAATCAGTCGGCTGAGAAAAACTACACCTAAGGTATAATTCATCAGCAGTAAATCAACAGAAAAACAGAGAAATTACTAAGGTGATCACCAGCTGCTAGCCCTAAACTTCACTAACAGTCCCAAAATTTAGATAAAGTTGAGGCCGAGACCTGTTCCGTTGCTACTAAAATAACTTTAAAAGTATAGGAAGCATAGTACTATATGATGCCAGTATGCTAGCCATACGAGAGGGAGAATAGACGCGTCTTAAGTCTAGACTTGAAAGTCTCTACGGAATCTAACTGTTTTATTAATGCAGGATGATTATTCCACAAAACAGGTGCATGATAAGAGAAAACGCTGTGGCCAGCAGACTTTTTATTCACCTTAGGGGCAGAAAGTAGTCCTGCACCCTGAGAACACAGAGCCCGGGCCAGTACATAGGGTTTAATTAGGTCAGCTAATTTTGGAGGTGAACCTTAAAATCCAACCTCACAGAGACAGGTAGCCAGTGAAGTGACACCAAAATGGGTGTAATGTGGTCAAACATTCTACTTCCTGTCAAGAGTTTGGCAGCCGCATTTTGAACCAATTGCAGACCACTAATGCTGAACTGTGGTAAACTAGAAAATAGAGCATTGCAGTAGTTCAATCCAGAGGAAATAAATGTGTGGCTCAGGGTCTCTGTGTCAGCCATAGACAGGATGGGAAGAATCTTTGCTATGTTTCACAGGTGGAAGAAAGCAGTCCTCATAATATCTCTAATGTGTGAATCAAAGGACAACATGGGGTCAAAAATCACCCCAAGGTTCCTCAATTTGTCAGTGTGATGTGCAGGGTTGGGAGGGTTACTTTAAAAATGTATTCCGATACAGTTACTAGTTACCTGTTGAAAAATGTAATCAGTAACGTAATCCAAGTACCATAATATTAAAGTAATGTAATTTGATTACTTTCAATTACTTCTGGATTACTCCAATATCAAATATGCTAATACAGACAAAATAAACTAAATAGAAATAGTCTTGACTACATAGTACAGTTTATTAAGCAAAAATAAAACTGTTTCTTTTACATGGCATGCTCTGTTTTACTTCACATTATGAATTAAGAGCACCAACAATATTGTTTTAAACACACCCAGTGTTCACCTGCAAAAGTTTCAACAAATGAAGGATAAAGAAAACTCAGGCGTGTGCGGATGAATTTGTAATTAAAAGTGACTTGCAGTACAATATACAAAACAAAAAAAAAGTCTACTACTTGTTCAGTAAATTTGCACCATGTTTAACATATCAGTCCGCTTATTGAATGTTCAAAATAAGAACAAAAGCATAATGAAAACCATTAAGTAAATACTGTCAGTAAGGAGGCGTGATCGCCATTTTAATTCCGGGCAAGTTAGTGATTTGCGTGCATAGAAGTTCAAGAAACAGGTGGAATATGCTGGAAAGCTGCGCATGTTGGCAAAGCCACAAACAGAGGAACAATATTTCCTTACATAAGTAAGTGGTTTTGGTTCTTCTTGTCACTTTTTCCGTGATATTTGGATGTTAAACAGCTGTATGTTTCCTGCCCTACCTGTGTCGCCCGATGACACGGACCATTAACTCTTCACTTATGTCTAGTTGATATTTTCCACTGCCAGACCAATGTCTAGTTAAAATACTCATTAGTGATTAAAATTGTTCGACAAGACTGTGGATTTTTTTAATTTGCACCTTAAAATAATGAGATTATAATGACCCGCGCTGTGCCGCTCACAGTCACACCCACACATAGAGATGTGTACCCACACCACTGACTTCATGAATGAAACTCAGTCAATAAAAGATAATTGTGTAAAAACATAATATGTATATAAATGTATTCTAATGGTTTTAGGAGCCGCGCTGCGCTGAACAGCAGCTGCAGCAGGACGCCTCAGCTCAGAAGCTTGAAAAGCGCAGATCTGTGTAACTTTCAACACTAATATTTGGGAATGTGCGTGTCAGAGTAAGTTTAATACTTTCCTGACATAATTTAATGTAATTTAATTTTACTGGCTCAATATCCAGGTCAAAATGACATTTTTTAACACGTATTTTGCGAGCATTTTTCTGAGTGTGTCCAGTCGCGGATCTCCATTGAAAATGCATTAACATCCGGGTACTTCATCAATATTTTGCCCGGTTAGGAGACGTCATGTCGGGAATGGGGAATTGGGAATGGTGCGGAAAGGGGGCAGCTTTTGGGAATTTAAGCTAAAAATTGGCCATTCTAGGGGTACCCAAAGGAGAAAAGCCAGGTACGACAGCCCAAGTTCCTTCATCATGTCCAGAAGGCTGGGGAAGTTTGTTGAGTGGGCAATCTCATTCTGGGTTAGCCAGTACGGCCCTCAGTGAGGCAGTCGGGACGTTTTTAAGTCAAGACTTAAAACCTATTTTTATTCTCTTTCTTATGAGTAGTTTTTATTTTGTTATGTTTTATCCTTTTACTTCTGTTTTTAATTAGGTATTTGATTTTTTTTAATTTTTATTTATTTCTTTAAATTTTTTATGTTGAACTGTTCTGTGTGACGCGCCTTGAGACGGCTTTTGTTGTAATTTGGCGCTTTATAAGCTGATTAAATTGAAATTGAACAACATTTTATTGAGTCTTAAAGTAAATAAATATGAAATTGGTTACTGGATCCTTAAACTCTGGACATAATAAACTCTATATGGTGGATCCTTGATCTGTGGACATAAACAGAAATAAAATCTGTTAGTTTTTGTCAAAAGCATTTCCTTTCAGACATTATTATTGGCATGAATGTCTTTCCATACCTATGAACTGAGCTCTTGCAGCTCTGCTGCAGGTCAGGTTTATAAAGAATGCAAGACGTGTCATTTGGGAGGAAAAAACATTTTAGTCAATAAACATTGTAGTTTATTGTCTGTATTTCAGCATTTGTAAGAGGTGTCATTTTATTTAAAGCGGCAATTCGTTTTGAAGTTATTAATTCCGAGCAGACTCTGTCTCAGAGAGACAGAGTCAGAGAGCCGCGCAGCATTTGAAGCTGTGACAAAACGGAGGCCGATTCTCGTTTCTTGATGGCAACAAGACCAGAATCCCAGTTAGTGACTTTAATCCACACAAAAATGACTCATGATATTTTAATGGCTTTCAGAGGGGTGAAGAAGCGGACTTACCGCTTCTGAAGAGCAGCGAATTAAAGAGCCACGAGCCATTGAATCGAAGCATTGCTTCAAACTGGAGTCGTGCTGCAGAAACGGTTGATTACAGAAAATCGTAACGGTCCAAAATAAGCGTAACGGTCCAAAGTTATAGCGTAACGGGCTGTAACGCAAGTTTGCGCCAGCTAGAACCCTGGATAATATCATAAAATGCATTAAAATTGTAATCCTGCGAAGTAATCCCCATTTTTACTAAATATACCTGTAATCTGAATACGTCTTTTTCTGTCACTGTAGCGGAATACAGTTACCTTTTTTTGTATCCTAATTACGTAATGCCGTTACATGTATTCCGTTACTCCCCAAGCCTGGTGATGTGTGACACACAAATCTATGTTTAGCATTAATTGACCAAACCGATGCTGATGTCTCGCTGGACCAAGAAACATAATTTTGGTCTTGTCCAAATTTAAAAGTAATAAATTGCTGGACATGCAGCTTTTCACTGATGCAAGACAATCCACTAAGGACTTTATGTGTATGAGATTGCCAGCCATTATCTGCACGTATAACTGAGTATCATCAGCACAGCAATGAATAGTAATCCCAAAACACCGCAATACATGCCCAAGTGTTGCTATATAAAGGGAGAAAAGCAGGGGGCCACGAGCTGCTGCAAAACCACTTTTTCCATAATTTTAGAAGAAAAGGATAGATTTGATATAATTTTTTAATACACTAGGGTCAAGATTAGATTTCTTAAGGGCCCCTTCACACATAACACAGGAACCGGCTAAAGAACCACGACAAAAAACGACTTCGGCAACCACAAAAACTTCCACCTGCTGTTGTGAGGGACACATGGTTGGACAGGCGTCAACAATATCAGGGAGATGATTTTGTGCACGCTCGTGCACGCACAGGAACACAGTGCGAGCACGTGCAACGTGTGGCACCACACTGCACTCCCACAGCAGCGGAGCAATTAGATGCATATGTTGGACATAAATCACCAAATATATGGAATCCCACAATAATGTGAAGTACAGATTCAGAACATTAGAGGAACAATGAATGTACTGTTTAAATGTAACACAGTCATGTTACTGGTCATGAATCTGTCACTGTATAAAAAAAAGAAAAAAAGAAGAAAGCACCGCAGTCTCTAATAATTAATTCCTGTTATGAACAGTAGACATTACAGGTCATCCTCCTGTTCCACATGACCCATGGTCATGCACGTAAACAGGCAGATGGAGTGATGTAAATGAAGCCGTGTGCTCATAATGTGGACACATCAGCCGGCGCCGTGTGTCCAGCGAACGGCGTGCTGAAGGAGGTGACGTCATATGGCCCATAACTCACATGGTGGGTGTCCAATTGCCAGCTGAGTGTTCACTTGATCACATGGAGCATGTCACATGTGGCTGAAGTTGTGCACACTGGCGTGTTCTCTGCTGCCTGTTGCAAAGGTGATGTGTGTTTTTACATATTTCCACGTGAGGACAGCATGCACATGCACGTGCCTCACCGTGGAGTGTTGTAAGGTCATCTCCATCATAACACAGTAAGTGTTCTCCAGCTGTGACTTGCAGGTCCAAAGATCCCAACAGCTGCTGCTAGGAACACGCCCACCTTTGCAAGCAGCTCACAGAACAAAGTGTCACTCTTTGTTTCTTTATTCTGTGATTATTTATTTTATGAATTTGTTATGTAATTATGTATGTAGTTCTCATAGTATTTATTTATATACTTGTCCTGGCTGTGTTCTCTGTGTTTTTAATTTAACTTGTCATGTGCACTGAGCTGTCATTTCCAGCTGTCAGGGGTCAGTGGCTGGAGATCAGCTGAGAGGCGTTTTGCCGTGCCGTGTGAGCTCAGATGTGGCTGGCCGGTCCCCATGTGAACTTGTCTGTACATAATTATCAGCATGTCATGAGTGCATGAGAGTCCACCCACACATGTGCATTGCGTGGAGTAGGGCTGGGTATCAAGAACCGGTTCATTTCGGGTATCGTTAAGAAATGATTCGATCCACCAATATCAATAGGCTTTTTGCTTAATGATTCCCTTATCGGTCCTTCAGAGCGCTGTTGTTTGTGAGGGTGTTTGTCGGGGAAAATAGAAAAAAAATTTATAATTTCTCTTTCTGCAGCGTGACTCCAGTTTGAAGCTGTGAACGGATGAAGCAATGCTTTGATCTGCTGCCCATCGGTTGGTTCTTTGATTTGCTGCTCTTCAGAAGCGGAAAGTCTGCTTCTTAACCCCTCTTAAAGCCATTAAAATATGTCAATCGTGAATCACTTTTGTGTAGATTAAAGTCACTAACTGGAACTCTTGTCTTGTTGCAGTCAAGAAACGAGAATCGTCCTCCATTCCATTGGCACAGCTCCAAATGCTGCGTGGCTCTCTGCTGAGACAGAGTCCCGGTCAGAAGAATAACTTCAAAGCGAATTGCTGCTTTAAATAAAATGACACCTCTTTCCAAATGCTGTACAACCCAGTCTCACAGCAAGTCATGATTCAGGAGGATGAAATATACTAAAATCGATTCACGTCCAAATCGCAATTCTTATTTATTATGATTCTGAATCGATCCAAAATGTCCAAGAATCGATTTTTTTTAAAAAGTATTTTTTAAGCATTTTCTTGCTTACTCGCTCTGTGTATGGAGGCAATGGCCTCCGTACTACAGCGTCCCCATGAGGGGAGGCTCCGGCGTGCTTCAAACATTCATGAGCTGCAGCTTAGCATGGAGGATGAAGAGCTAATTCAGTCAGCACTGTCTTTGCTGAAGGCAAATGTTTGGGCGCATTTTGGATTTTATTATTTGCTGCGTAAGAAGGAGCTTGACATGACTTATGCAGTGTGCAAAATCTGCATAAGTACTTTGGAAACCCTTCAAATCCACAAGCCCACATGCTACGCCATCACCCGGAGCTAAAAGAAGCGGAGCAGCGGTCTCTGCCAACTACTGACCAGCCCACACTCCATCACTTCGCTAAACTGCCAGCCACCTCTGAACGAGCAAAGCAGACAAGTAAATTTACATCTTTAGAATCACTTGATTAACCTTGTAAAGCTTTTTCTTAAACATAAACATTTTTAGGTACTATAACTATTTCTCAGAGCTCTTTGAATCGAAAATCGATTCTGAATCGAATCGTCACCCCAAGAATCGGAATCGAATTGAATCGTGAGTTGTTGTAAGATTCACATCCCTAAAATATACATTAATCTATTTTTTCGTGATATTGTGACGAAAAGTGCCTCATTTTCGTCACGGCAGCACGAATTCATTCTCATTCGTTCCGTGATAGCTGCACGAAATTAAAAGTGACGTGGGGGGTGGTTATGGTTAGGGCTGGGGGAAAGGAGTACGATTAGGTTATGGTTAAGGTTAGGGTTGAGAGTTGGAGTAGGGTTAGTAATATTGAGTTAAAAAAAAGCCCCGTCACGAAAATTTGACTTATTTCGTGCCGGGAGCATGAAAAAAACGCGAGACTGGGCTGCACCGTAATACAGACAATAAACTGCAATAGACTAAAATGTTTTTATTCCTCACAAAATGAGACGTCCTGCATTCTTTAAATTGCATCCTGACGTGCAGCACAGTCAGCTGCAAGAGCTCAGCTCAGGTGTATGGAAAGACATTCATGGCAATAATGTCTGAAAGGAAATGCTTTTGACAATAACTACAGATTTTGTTTATTTCTATTTATGTCCAGAGATCAAAGATCCACCATGTAGAGGTTATTATGTCCATAGTTTAAGGATCCAGTGACCAATTTCATATTTATTTACTTTAAGACTCAATAAAATGTTGTTGACATAGAAAACCTGTAAAGCCTACTTTTAGTACACAGAAAATTCACAGGAGGTATTGATAAGGGAAACGATAAGGAATCGGATCAATAAACGGAATCGATAATGGTATCAATATTGGTAAAATCTTATCAATACCCATTCCTAGCATGGAGCAATGTTCATGTTATTGGTGGCATGACATAAGTTCTCCTGCTGAATTGTGAGTACACTGCATTACAGCCATCCAGATGGGATCTGTGCTGGACGGTGATCGCACTCCAGCCACCTCAGCAGTACATCACAATCTTGGTTCGGGGGTGGGGGGGAAGTGACACACTTGCTTGCCACATGTGTTGCGGGGGAGGGGGCACACTTGCATGACATATGTGTTGCTTGGTACCGGCACACACATGGGGCACTTTGACATTGTGGAGCCATTTGCACAGCACAGCTCGAATGTGGTCTCCTGCCCTCTACTCTTGTGCTGGCTGCATTAATAGCCCTACCTTTTCAAAGGGCACTCGACGTCTTTGGGCTGTTGGTGTGAAGGCACTTGTACCTCAGGTAGAGACGTCCCAGTGAATACTGCAAATGCTTCCAGGCGGCTTACTGCATACTCAATTTGTTTTTTATGTCATTTTTTTTCATTTGTTAAAAAAACGGCATTTGTAAAACTGAAAATTCTGTTTGTGAAGTTCATCACAATTAACAGTGACCAACGTGTGATCGTTGGTCGCTATTCACACTCCCATCCAGTAGATGGCAGTGTTCTGTGCATTTTGGGGTGATTAAGAGGAGATTCATTTCCCATAATGCCTTTTGGTGCGTGAGTCTGTTAACACTCAAACCTTCAGAATATGAAGGTGAACACGTATCAAGGACTGACGTCGTAAATGTATTAAATATATTATTAATGCACCCCAGCCATCCTGCAGCCGGGCTGAACTGAAAGGCACAGGAGGGGCACACGTGGGCAACCACTCAGTCATCATTATACTTTTATTTATTACCCTTTTTGACAAATATGTGTCAGGAATCATTACATATGGAAAAGTAACCTACAGTGACGTAGTTGGCACCATGGCGCCTTTCAGTCCAGCCGGGATAACAGATGATCGAAGCACTGCACGTGCATGAGGCTGGAACACATGTGCACACAGCTGCATGTGTGCACTCATAAACAGCTGACTGCTTCCCTGCACGTGTGCCCATGCCAAACAGCTGATTCTCTGGTGAGTAAGAGTGAGAGAGAGTGAAAGAGAGAGGGCATGTGTGCCACGGTGGTGGTGGTGGTGGGGCGTTGCATTAATGTCAGGACCTGCCTCACCTCTCGCATTTTATCCAGTATATGGACTGCTGTGTATCATAGGGTTCCCTTTACATGGGTTCACTGCATTGCATCATGACTGGTGGCTATTACTGATAATGACAGCTGTGGGTGTGCACATCGGTGATCAGATGTCCGTAATAATCCGATCACAGATGGACTCCAGTGATGCAATGGTCAGGGGACCCTGGTTTGCATGTATCGGTCCATGGGTTTGGATGTCATCAACACCCAGCAGTGTGACACGGCAGGTCTTCAACAGAGTGGACCACAGTGCTCGCCCTGCAATGCTCCCTGCCCACCTGCTTGCCTTCCACACAGACCTTGAGTGGCACGTGCAACATTGGAGGGGCATTCTGCATTCTGCATTCTGCCAGCATTGTGGGGTTTTGTG
The DNA here is from genome assembly GCF_902500255.1 of Thalassophryne amazonica. Lineage (NCBI taxonomy): Eukaryota > Metazoa > Chordata > Actinopteri > Batrachoidiformes > Batrachoididae > Thalassophryne > Thalassophryne amazonica. The sequence continues at coordinate 25,000,109 of NC_047114.1, forward strand.
CTGTGTGCTTTTTATTCTTTGCCTTTTAGTTTTATTCTGTTTTAATTTTTTGTATACGTGCTGTGTTGTGTTCGCATTCGACCTGCACTCTAGGTAGCTGACCTGGATTCAGGAGCTGCTGCTCTCTGAATGTGTGCAAATCATTCTAGCTGGCTTCGTACCACATTCTGGGTATTCAAACGCCATTCATACACAGCTGTATGTATGTCTGTCCTGTACGAATGCAGCTCGAATTCTGTTTGTTTTTCCACTTCATGTGATTTGTATGGTATTTGTGCTCTAGTGTGACGGGGCACTTATGCATGTCTGCATTGATCAGTCAACTCTAGCTCAGTTAACACCAAGTTTTCAAAATACTAAATTACAATTTCATCCCTTGAAATTGCTGTTAGCCTTGGTCAATCATGTTGCGTGTGCAAACCTCACCTATTTGCATGTTCAACACTCACAATCTTGCACAATTGGGTGGACACACCCCCAAATTGTGTATGCATGAAGGCAAATGTGTTAAATGGACAATACACACTATTTTGTGCATTGGAAGACACCATGCCCAGTGCACATTGTTACTAAATCAGTATTCATGTTTTTTAGCCAGTGCAATGGTCTTTGTACATTTTTTACACATGCAATCCTTTAGTAAATCAAGCCAAAAGTCGCTCATTGTTAATAGCCTAAAAAATGGAAATAAGGGACCGCAAAAGCAGCAACTGGAAAAAAGGAAAACTTTTAATGGAGTTTTCCTCTCAAGGAGAGTTTGACTCTCTTGCTGAAATACAGAATAAACCTTTGACATGAAAATGGATTTTAAAATTGATTTCAAATGTCTTCATGTAAGTGGTTTAATGTCTCTGCACCCATCTGAAACCTCCCCCTTTCTGGTGTTCAAGGGTGAGCTTTGTAAATGGGATATTCAGTACTGAAATGCCTAAATTTCCAGAAATTCCTCAGATTTGCTGCAAAAATTCTGAACTGTAGAACTATGACATAAATGTGCAAGTAAATATACATATGTCTGTAAAGTGTTTTTTACTATGTATGACTTCATAGTAAGACTTCTTTGTGACTTCATTATGAAATCTTTCATAGCAATCAATAACAAATCTTTTGCTGATCAATATATATGGTTTTGATCATCGATCTTGGTTTCATGATTTTTGAGATATATAAAAAAAGATGTTTTTTGGACCATGTTTCCTTGACCTTGGCCTTATCCTTTAACTAAACTACGTAGTCAAAAATCTACTCATCTCAAGATATTTATCCAGGTAATATTCCCACCAAATCTGAATCAGATCTCTCCAGGCATGCATGTGCGTAAATGAAGAGGCACTGTGCAAAACAATGAAAGGTGTGGTTCGGTCGCAGTTCTGTCACGCAGGTCGCCATAATGTAAAACAAAAATTAAATGAGTGTGTCCATGTGTGTAAATGCTGAGGCTCAGAGCAGCGCACACACTGAAGTAAAAAGATATTAGGTGCACAGCAGCTGACAGCGTGTGACATTCACAACATCACACACGCTTTTATTAACAAATACTGAACACAGTCAGGGGCCTGTTAAGAAGCTCTCTAGTTCCACCATCAACAAAACAGAAAACACATTAATAATAATAATAATGATAATAATCTTCTTCTTTGTCTTTCGGCTGTTCCCGTTAGGGGTCGCCACAGCAGATCAATCGTTTCCATCTCACCCTGTCCTCTGTATCTTCCTCTGTCACACCAACCACCTGTATGTCGTCTCTCAGCACATCCATGAACCTCCTCTTTGGTCTCCCTCTTCTCCTCCTGCCTGGTGGCTCCATCCTCAGCATCCTTCTCCCTATATACCCTGGGTCCCTCCTCTGCACATGTCCAAACCATCTCAATCTCGCCTCTCTGACTTTGTCTCCAAACCGTCCCACCTGAGTTGTCCTTCTGATATGTTCATTCCTAATCTTGTCCATTCTTGTCACTCCCAAAGAGAATATCAACATCTTCAGCTCTGCCACCTCCAGCTCTGCCTCCTGTCTTTTTGTTAGTGCCACTGTCTCTAAACCATACAACATAGCTGGTCTCACTACTGTTTTGTAAACTTTCCCCTTCAGTCTTGCTGATATTCTTTGGTCACAAATCACTCCTGCCACCTTTCTCCACCCACTCCACCCTGCCTGCACTCTCTTCTTCACCTCTTTACCACACTCTCCATTACTTTGAACAGTTGACCCCAAATATTTAAACTAATTTACTTTCGCCACTTCTACTCCTTTTAACTGCACTATTCCACTGGGCTCCCTCCCATTCACATGTACTCAGTCTTACTTCTACTGACTTTCATTCCCCTTCTCTCCAAAGCATATCTCCACTTCTCCAGACTAGACTCAACTTGCTCTCTACTCTCACTACAGATCACAATGTCATCTGCAAACACCATAGTCCATGGGGACTCCTGTCTGATCTCATCTGTCAACCTGTCCATCACCACTGCAAACAAGAAAGGACTCAGAGCTGATCCTTGGTGTAATCCCACCTCCACCTTGAATGAGTCTGTCATTCCGACTGCGCATCTCACCGCTGTCACACTATTCTTGTACATGTCCTGCACTACCCTAACATACTTCTCTGCCACTCCAGACTTCCTCATACAATGCCACAACTCTTCTCTTGGCACCCTATCATAAGCTTTTCTAAGTCCACAAACACACAATGTAACTCTTTCTGTCCTTCTCTGTACTTTTCCAACAGTATTCTCAGAGCAAACATTGCATCTGTAGTGCTCTTTCTCGGCATGAAACCATACTTCTGCTCACAGATCTTCACCTGTTTTCTAAGCCTAGCTTCTACTACTCTTTCCCATAACTTCATGCTGTGGCTGATCAGCTTTATGCCTCTGTAGTTACTGCAGCTCTGCACATCACCTTGTTCTTGAAAATAGGAACCAGCACACTTCGTCTCCACTCCTCAGGCATCCTCTTACTTTCCAAGATTTTATTAAACAATCTGGTTAGAAACTCTACTGCCATCTCTCCTAGACATTTCCATGCATCCATTGGAATGTCATTGGACCAACTGCCCTTTCCACTCTTCATCCTCTTCATAGCAGCCCTCACTTCATCCTTGCTAATCTTTTACTTCCTGATTTACTCTCACCACATAATCCAGCCTTTTCTCTCGCTCATTTTCTTTATTCATCAACTCTTCAAAATACTCTCAGCACACACTCCTCACTTGTCAGCACATTACCATGTGCATCTTTTACCACCATAACCTGCTGTGCATCCTTTCCAGCTCTGTCCCTTTGTCTGGCCAATCGGTACGAGTCCTTTTCTCCTTCCTTACTATTCAACTTCTTGTACAGCTCGCAATATGCCTTATCCTTTGCTTTTGCCACTTCTCTTCTCACCTTACGCCGCATCTCCTTGTACTCCTGTCTACTTTCTTCATCTCTCCGACTATCCCAAAACTTTTTTGCCAACCTCTTTCTCCTTATGCTTTCCTGGACCTCTTCATTCCACCACCAAGTCTCCTTGTCTTCCTTCCACTGTCCAGATGTCATACCCAGTACTGCCCTAGCTGTCTCCCTCACCACATCTGCAGTACTTTTCCAGTTGTCCAAAATTGCTTCCCCTCCAACTAGTGCTTCTCTCACCTGCTCGCTAAATTTCACACAACAGTCTTCCTCCTTCAGCTTCCACCATCTGATCCTTTGTTGAGCTCTCACTCTCTTCTTCTTCTTTACCTCTAAAGTCATCCTACAAACAACCATCCTATGCTGTCTAGTGACACTCTCTCCTGCTACCACCTTACAGTCTGTGATTTCTTTTAGCTTGCATCTCCTATAAAGAATGTAGTCCACCTGTGTGCACCTTCCTCCACTCTTACATGTTACCCTGTGCTCCTCCCTTTTCTTAAAGTAGGTATTCACCACAGCCATTTCCATCCTTTTTGCAAAATCAACTACCATCTGTCCTTCCCCATTCCTATCCTTGATACCATATCTACCCATTACTTCCTCATCACCTCTGTTCCCTTCACCAACATGCCCATTGAAGTCTGCTCCTATCACCACTCTTTCATGCTTGGGCACACTCTCCACCACCTCATCTAACACACTCCAGAAATCTTCTTTCCCCTTCATCTCACAACCTACCTGTGGGGCATATGCACTGATGATATTTATCATCACCCCTTCAATTTCCAACTTCACACTCATCACCCTGTCAGACACTCGCTTAACCTCCAACACACTTTAACATACTCTTCCTTTAAAATGACACCAACACCATTTCTCTTCCTGTCCTCACCATGGTACAACAACTTGTACCCACCGCCAATGCTCCTGCTCTTACTTCCCTTCCACTTGGTCTCTTGCACACACAATATGTCTACCTTTCTCCTCTCCATCATATCAGGCAGCTCTCTCCCTTTACCAGTCATACTACCAACATTCAAAGTCCTCACTCTCATTTCCACCCTTCTAGTTTTCTTCTTCTCCCGCTGTTCGTGGCAACGTTTTCCTCCTCTTCTTCGTCGTCTTCGCCCAGCAGTAGCCCAATTTCCACAGGCACCCTGTTGGGCAATAGCACTGGTGGTGGATGTTGTTAACCCGGGCCGCGACCGATCCAGTATGGGAATTCGATTCTGAGTCTGCATAGTTGTGTTGGCTTGTTTTACGCCGGATGCCCTTCCTGACACAACCCTCCTCATTTATCCGGGCTTGGGACCGGCACTCAGAATGTACTGGCTGCACACCCCATGTGGCTGAGTTAATAATGATAATAATAATAATAACAAAAAATAGCTGAATGCGCACATGCCCAAATGTGCCCACGCTGGTTTTCGTTCAGAACAATCACAAGGATAAAGTATTTAACCACCAAGCAACCATCCATCGCACGCCATACCAGCCTCCAGCCTGATGCACATTAGTGCATCACATATAAGTTAAAATTAATGGAATGAAAATAAATGTTTCCTATTAACAAATATAAATTCAGCATGTGATGGCGCCTTTATAGCAATATGTGTCCAGTCAATAGCTCCGATTACATTAAGGAAACAGGCTCTCGTTGCAAAATGCGCTGTAATGTTGGAATGTGATGTACCTGTATGACATTCAATTGCGTTCCACACAGCTGGCATCGCTCGGCGCAAAGTTGACTGGCACACTCGTGACTGATCAGCCAACTCACACCCAGCGTGGTCAGCACCTGTGTGGGCACAGACAACCTCCTGGCTCCTCACCGTATTGCGCTGTGGGATGGCCACATTTCTGCGTGCAACTCCAATAACAGTGGCCTTGGAAAACGAAATTGATTTATGAGCCAATTATCATCATTTGCAAGTAAATCTTCACGTTGCCTGAATACACATCAGATTTCATCATTTGCAAGGTCCTCTGATGCAAACACAGCCACTGTTAATGCCATTTTATGTATCACTTTGCGCATGCTTTTCAATTTTCAATTCATTGTCATGTATATAGCAACAAATCACAATAAAGTTGCCTCAAGGTGCTTCACACAGGTAAGGTCTAACCTTACCAACCCCCAGAGCAAGCACACAGGCGACAGTGGTAAGGAGAAACTTCCTCTGAGGAAGAACCCTCAAGCAGACCAGACTCAAAGGGGTGACCCTCTGCCTGGGCCATGCTACTGACACAAATTACAAAACAATTCAGAAAACGAACATACAGGAAATTTTGCCAGTGCACAGGACAGAATGGCTTCAGAAACAGACACCACACCCATCTCTCGATGGAGCTGTACCTCAAACAGAGAGAAAAAACAGAATCAGGTATCAGAAAGGCAACAAATACAATATAATTTCTCAGCATTAAGCAACAAGAAAATCAAAAGAAATACTAAGGTGATCGCCAGACACTAGCCCTAAACTTCACTAAAAGACTCAGAATTTAGATAAAGTTGCATGCTTTTAAGTCCACCCATATACAGTAGTGTTCAGAATAATAGTAGTGCTATGTGACTAAAAAGATTAATCCAGGTTTGAGTATATTTCTTATTGTTACATGGGAAACAAGGTACCAGTAGATTCAGTAGATTCTCACAAATCCAACAAGACCAAGCATTCATGATATGCACACTCTTAAGGCTATGAAATTGGGCTATTAGTAAAATAAAGTAGAAAAGGGGGTGTTCACAATAATAGTAGCATATGCTGTTGATGCTACAAACTCAAAACTATTATGTTCAAACTGCTTTTTTAGCAATCCTGTGAATCACTAAACTAGTATTTTGTTGTATAACCACAGTTTTTCATGATTTGTTCACATCTGCGAGGCATTAATTTTGTTGGTTTGGAACCAAGATTTTGCTTGTTTACTAGTGTGCTTGGGGTCATTGTCTTGTTGAAACACCCATTTCAAGGGCATGTCCTCTTCAGCATAAGGCAACATGACCTCTTCAAGTATTTTGACATATACAAACTGATCCATGATACCTGGTATGCGATATATAGGCCCAACACCATAGTAGGAGAAACATGCCCATATCATGATGCTTGCACCACCATGCTTCACTGTCTTCACTGTGAACTGTGGCTTGAATTCAGAGTTTGGGGGTCGTCTCACAAACTGTCTGCGGCCCTTGGACCCAAAAAGAACAATTTTACTCTCATCAGTCCACAAAATATTCCTCCATTTCTCTTTAGGCCAGTTGATGTGTTCTTTGGCAAATCGTAACCTCTTCTGCACATGTCTTTTATTTAACAGAGGGACTTTGCGGGGGATTCTTGCAAATAAATTAGCTTCACACAGGCATCTTCTAACTGTCACAGCAGTTACAGGTAACTCCAGACTGTCATTGATCATCCTAGAGCTGATCAGTGGGTGAGCCTTTGCCATTCTGGTTATTCTTCTATCCATTTTGATGGTTGTTTTCCATTTTCTTCCATGCGTCTCTGGTTTTTTTTGTCCATTTTAAAGCATTGGAGATCATTGTAGATGAACAACCTATAATTTTTTGCAACTGCGTATACGTTTTCCCCTCTCCAATCAACTTTTTAATCCAACTACGCTGTTCCTCTGAACAATGTCTTGAACGTCCCATTTTCCTCACGCTTTCAAAGAGAAAAGCATGTTCAACAGGTGCAGGCTTCATCCTTACAAAGGGGACACCTGATTCACATCTGTTAGTTCCACAAAACTGACGAACTCACTGACTGAATGCCACACTACTATTATTGTGAACACCCCCTTTTCTACTTTTTTTTACTAATAGCCCAATTTCATAGCCTTAAGAGTGTGCATATCATGAATGCTTTGTCTTGTTGAATTTGTGAGAATCTACTGAATCTACTGGTACCTTGTTTCCCATGTAACAATAAGAAATATACTCAAAACCTGGACTAATCTTTTTAGTCACATAGCACTACTATTATTCTGAACACTACTGTAATTGCAAACACATGGGTGTGTTAAATGTTCATCAGTGTGTTGCTGATGTGCACATCTCTCTGATGACCTCTTGTTTTCATACTATTAACGGTTCCGAGCGTCACCTCTGTGTCGGCAGTGGAACAACAGCTGTAGAAATGTGGGTGCACCAGCCAGGATTTTTGCGTGATGCACAGCACATTTCCACAGACATTTCACTTTTGATACATCTGAACGTGAGCGTGGAGACGGACGGACGCCACGTTTTAGTGCATAAGCACGCTTTGTACAAGGTCCCAGGGCTGTGTGCTTTTCTCTCCCAGTAAAACTGGAGTTGTGTCAGGAAGGGCATCCAGTGTAAAATGTGTGCCAATTGCATGGGATCCGCTGGACGTTGAACACTAAATGGGGGCAGCTGACAAATATTAATCAATAAATTGCACAGTGATACAAGGTGTTGATCGTACCTTTGAAATACTCAAAACGCCTGAAAATACGAGTGGTTTAAAATGATTTTTTTTGTTATGCTGCATGAATAGATTATTAATAAATATTCAAAAACTTGTGAATGAATTATACAGTGAAACAAAGTTTCCTTTTAGATGTTGATCGTACCTTTGAAAAAACTCTTCTTGCATGAGTTGAATACGAGATAAAATGATCCATTTAAAAAGCTGTTAGTATGAGGTTTTGTTTTTTTGCTGCGTGATATGAGGCTGTGAGGTGCTCACACAGGTTCACCCTCCGAATGTAAGTGTTTGCATTATTTTTCCTTATGTTCACCATACGTAAAACCCCTCGGCGGCTCTTTGGCTGCTCGTGTTTGTCTCAGTAATTACACGGCTCTGATTAAGTGTCTGAGTGAATAATGCAGCCGTTCTGGACTCCTCTGTTTTCTATATTTGTCGTGTTTATTTCTCTTCTCTCCTGCCGTGACTGGCTCTCCCTGCCGTGTGACCTACTGGTGACAGGGAAACCTGCCATCAATGTGCCTGGAAACCCTCGACGCCAACACAACAGTGTGAGCTAAAAATAGTCTGCAGGTGATAAATAATAAAACCTCTCCCCATCTGCCGAGTGAGCTACTTCCCCCTGATTTCACTCCGTACGGCTAAAAGCTTTGATACGTTCGGCTGCTGAAGTCAAATGTAAAGAGTCAAATAATGGTGAGTATTTAACAAGACAAATACATCCATAAAAGCCTTCAGGAAATACACACATGCCCAAATAACATACATACGTGTTTAGATGTGCTTGAGAAATTATACATTTTTAATGAAGAATTGAAACAGCTTCAAACGTATATATATATATATATATATATATATATATATATATATATATATATATATATATATATATATATATATATATATATATATACATACACACACACACACACACACACACACACACACACACACACACACACACACACAACACACACACACACCATTTTCTTCCCGATCTCTTCTGTACATTGCCATCTGGGCAATTCTATGGTAACATAATTGCAAAAAGACAAAAATTTTTAATGGTAAGATAAAATATGGCCAAATTTTACTGTCAGGTTACCACATATGTGACCATTTGTTGTTGTTGTTTCAACTTCTTATCCACATCTGCTCTAAAAATGCTAGCTCATGCCCCGCCTCTCCACCAGATAACATTATAACCAATTTAGTCATTTTTTTGTAATCCTACAAACAAATAAACACAACATGGGTGAGCCTGTAATCTCCATGATGTGGGTAATAATAATAATAATAATAATAAAAAACAAATTAATTGCATAAGTGCACAAAAAATAGTCACTGTTCCAGCCAGCCAAGCGGTGGACTCCAAATGATGTAATTTCCTTAAATCAATCATAAACAAGGGAAGCATTTTGTGCATGAAATATATACATTTTACATTTTAGAATTTTCTATTTTAAAGTGCATTTTTTGGATTTTGGAATCTGAATATTATTATCCTGCACATCACTGGTGTGTGTGTGTGTGTGTGTGTGTGTGTGTGTGTGTGTGTGTGTGTGTGTGTGTGTGTGTGTGTGTGTGTGTGTGTGTGTGTGTGTGTGTGTGTGTGTGTGTGTGTAGACAAAATATGTCAAAAATATCTGGACACATGGTGAGATGATTATTGGATAGCTATGTAGAGGTGATTAAATTTTGGAGTAATTTGGTCAAAGGTCAAGGAAAGCATGGTAAGAAAAACATTACAAAAAACTATTTTTTTGTTTGTATAGCTCAACAACCAAGAAGCCTAATTGGATAATCTAAACCCTATATTGATCAGCAAATATTTGTGATTGGTTGGCACACAATAACTTCAAAATGAAGTCACACAGAAGTCAAATGATAAAGTAATACAGAGTAAAAAAAAAAAAGAAAAAAGACAGGCATAATTACAGACATACTGTATGTATATGTATATGAATATTTTTACTTGTATATGTGTATGATGGTGTGTAGAGGGTGCAGGGTAAAAAAAAAAAATACAGGCATAATTACAGACATATGTAAATGTATATGATGCTTCATATTTCAATTTTATTTTGGCATTTTACAAAAATATAAATCCAGGTTTGCCCAGGGACGCCTAAACATTTCCAAGGAAAGAATAATATGTTTCTAGCTGCTTTGAAGTATGGCATTTAGTGTGGATTTGTCATCCATTTTAGAGCAGAAACACAATCTGAGTGAACATAAACCTGCTGCTGTCCCTGTGTCGATTTCATTTGCATGTACCTGGTAGTGAGGAGAAGATGAGGAGCAGGGACAGTGTCCTGCGTGGAGACGGTGATGCCGTGTCGCTCCCTCTCCTGTTTGCTGTCTGGTCACGATTCAAAGCTCTCACAGCAGGGAGCTTTGTGGTGATGCTGCTGCAGCTCAGGACCGCTATGGGAACTCCCAGCATCCTCATCCTCCTCCAGCTCCATCTGCTCCTCTTCTTACTCCTCATTCTCCCCCCCTTCCTCCTCTTCATCCTTCTCCTCCTCCTCCCTGCCTTTTTTTTGTTCCTTTTCTCTCCTCCACCTACGCACAGCTCTCCACGACCATGGAGCTAAAAATAGCATCAGGAATCCCCGCATCCATTCAGAGGGAGGAGGAGGGAAGCAGTAGGGAGGGATGGAGGGATGGGGGGGACGTCAGCACACAAGGTCATAAAATCCCCCAATCGCTGCGCTCTGTGATTTGTGGCAGCTCCCATCAGAGCTTTTATTTATTTATTTTTTTTCACAATTGATCAAAGTGATAAAAGCCAGAAGTGCATTGATCCTTTATATATCACATTCTAAAACTGATTCATACCAGCAACTGCAAGCTAAAAGACAATAAAATAAGAGGTCTTTATACGCACAAACAGGTGGGGGAGAGGGAGAAATCATGAGGAAAGAAGGTGGAGCAGCCAATAGCTCATGTGCATGAAAAAAAGGGAAAACCCAGAGTGTGTATTCCCTGTTATTCCACGCTACAAGCGACAGGAGACTGCGATGAGTGGAAGAGCCCTGCTCTTGGTCAGAGACCATTGATTCTGGAGCTGTCATTTACAATCTTCGTTCATGTGGCTCGTGCGAGGAAACCGCCTGTGCAGGGTCCATCACATGTGAGGTGTGTCTTCTCTTTGCACTATTTCTTACAAAAGATTGCATGATTTTTTTGTTTTTGTTTTAAGGTTTCTGGTGATCACCCCTGCAGCTCATTTCATTTGCATGTTCACACCTGACAGTGCAAGTGCATGACTTTTTTCAGGGCTCGATTTTCTGTGCACAAAGGGATGTCCCCGAATTTACTCTGAGAACTTACAGCTGGCTGGGTGTCCAGGCGCATCATCAAGTCATTTTGACGTATAGTGTTTTTGAAAATACGTTTTTTTTTTTGTTGTTGTTGTTTTTGTAAGGATGTGTGTTTTTTCCTCCTTTTTCTTTATTTTTTTAGAAGAGGAGTGTGCAGTGTGTGTCTGCTGTTGCTGTTGAATGGGATCAGCTGTGTAGTCTTTTTAAAAACAGAATTGAGCAAAGATGTGCATGTGTGTGGTTTTGTAATATATTTTTTAAACAGGATTTTGTAATGTGTGTCTGCTGCTGCTGGTAAATGGGGGTCAGTTGTGTAATTTTTTTTTTTTATTTCTTTTGATAGAGGAGTGTGCAGTGTGTGTGTGTGTGTGTGTGTGTGTGTGTGTGTGTGTGTGTGTGTGTGTGTGTGTGTGTGTGTGTGTCTGCTGCTAGTATTGAATAGGATCAGTTGTGTAGTCTTTCTGAAAACAGAATTTTGCTCAGATGTGGGTTTTTTTTACGCAGGAGTGTGCAGTGTGTGTGTGTGTGTGTGTGTGTGTGTCTGCTGCTGGCATTGAATAGGATCAGTTGTGTAGTCTTTCTGAAAACAGAATTTTGCTCAGATGTGGGGTTTTTTACGCAGGAGTGTGCAGTGTGTGTGTGTGTGTGTGTGTGTGTGTGTGTGTCTGCTGCTGGCATTGAATAGGATCAGTTGTGTAGTCTTTCTGAAAACAGAATTTTGCTCAGATGTGTTTTTTTTTTTTTACACAGGAGTGTGCAGTGTGTGTGTGTGTGCTGATAGTGTTGAATAGGATCAGTTGTGTAGTCTTTCTGAAAACAGAATTTTGCTCAGATGTGGGGGTTTTTTTACGCAGGAGTGTGCAGTGTGTGTGTGTGTGTGTGTGTGTGTGTGTGTGTGTGTGTGTGTGTGTGTGTGTGTGTCTGCTGCTGGCATTGAATAGGATCAGTTGTGTAGTCTTTCTGAAAACAGAATTTTGCTCAGATGTGTTTTTTTTTTTTTTACGCAGGAGTGTGCAGTGTGTGTGTGTGTGTGTGTGTGTGTGTGGTGTGTGTGTGTGTGTGTGTGTGTGTGTGTGTGTGTGTGTGTGTGTGTGCTGCTAGTGTTGAATAGGATCAGTTGTGTAGTCTTTCTGAAAACAGAATTTTGCTCAGATGTGTTTTTTTTTTACACAGGAGTGTGCAGTGTGTGTGTGTGTGTGTGTGTGTGTGTGTGTGTGTGTGTGTGTGTGTGTGTGTGTGTGTGTGTGTGTGTGTGTGTGTGTGTGTGTGTGTGTGTGTGTGCTGATAGTGTTGAATAGGATCAGTTGTGTAGTCTTTCTGAAAACAGAATTTTGCTCAGATGTGGGGGTTTTTTTTTACACAGGAGTGTGCAGTGTGTGTGTGTGTGTGTGTGTGTGTGTGTGTGTGTGTGTGTGTGTGTGTGTCTGCTGCTGGCATTGAATAGGATCAGTTGTGTAGTCTTTCTGAAAACAGAATTTTGCTCAGATGTGTTTTTTTTTTTTACGCAGGAGTGTGCAGTGTGTGTGTGTGTGTGTGTGTGTGTGTGTGTGTGTGTGTGTGTGTGTGTGTGTGTGTGTGTGTGTGTGTGTGTGCTGCTAGTGTTGAATAGGATCAGTTGTGTAGTCTTTCTGAAAACAGAATTTTGCTCAGATGTGTTTTTTTTTACACAGGAGTGTGCAGTTGTGTGTGTGTGTGTGTGTGTGTGTGTGTGTGTGTGTGTGTGCTGATAGTGTTGAATAGGATCAGTTGTGTAGTCTTTCTGAAAACAGAATTTTGCTCAGATGTGTTTTTTTTTTTTACACAGGAGTGTGCAGTGTGTGTGTGTGTGTGTGCTGATAGTGTTGAATAGGATCAGTTGTGGAGTGTTTCTGAAAACAGAATTTTGCTCAGTTGTGTGTGTTTTTTACACACGAGTGTGCAGTGTGTCTGCTGCTGATGGTAAATGAGAGTCAGATGTGTTGTGAGAATTTTGCTAGGATGTCTGTGTGTGTTTTTTTTAATGCAGGAGTGTGCAGTGTGTGTCAAACAAAATTTTACTGGGATGTGTTTTTTTATACATGGGTGTGCAAATGTGTGTCTTTTGCTGCTGATAAATGGGATCAGTTGTGTCGTCTTTTGAAAACAGAATTTTGCTCGGATTTTTTTTTTTTACAGAGGAGTGTGTGTCTGCTGCTGAATGGAGGGGGTCAGTTGGTCATGTCTTTTGTGTTTGTCTCTGCTCTGATGATGAGACAGACACCGAGTCTTTGAACATTTGCATTACTGATGAGCTTTGGCTCTTTATTTCTCCATATTTTCCATGTGAGCAAACTGAGCCTCTCTTGACAAATGCTCACCCCATCCACCCACGTGCACATGTGCACATCTACACAAATCCAGCCTCAGGTTTTCAGTCACACGTATGAACGTGTCACAGCAGCAGGAATGGGTTTTGGCCGGTTTTTGCCTCATTGTCTTTGTCGTCGTGTCTCCCCCTCATCATCACCTGCTTGATTTCATGCAGTGACATCATCGTGCTGTGTGAAATGAGTGTGATGGTCCGGTGATTCTGTCAGGACACGGCAGGTGTGTGCACCAAGGAGAGGGCAGACACACACATCACTGTCATCACTGCCGTGCGGCACGGACCACACGTCAGCTGTGCCACACCTTCTTTTGTCATAGGAAAGATTGTGACGTCTGATGTTTTAAATGGAGTGAGATAAATTAAAGGAAAATGGAAAATTTTACAATAGCTATTGTTGAAATAATTGTTCCTGACACTAAAATTTCTCACACTTTAAAATCTGATCAATCAGTTCAAATTAAAAGCTGTCGCTCCCCACTTTTTTTCCCAGCCATTTCAGATTTTTATGATTTAAATATGTAAATAATAAAGATTAGCACTTTAAATTTGTTATTTAGTGTTCAAATAAAGGATTGAAAAACATTTATGTCACCAATATGATCAAAATGTGTCTTTTCTGGAAATAGTTTATGATTTTGACCCATGTGGATTAAAATACAGCAACCACATGCTATGTCACAATTTTTGAGGGAACATCGTGGATGACTTTGGGATTTTTCTGATCCTTAAGCTGCAAGGTTGGTCAACACCATGGAGCGGAAGAAGTTCATTTGTGGCTGAAACTGTACAAATAAGTAAATAAACCCAGAAAGCGAAAGAAAAATATGGAACCAGTTAAAAAATATAGACAAGCAGAGATCCTGTTGGACAGCTCTCACGATACATGTTTCACTTAAATATTTTACTGGATATCTGCTGGACAGGTAAGACAACACATGTCTGCAGTGTCACGTGTCAGCACTAATGTTATTTCTGGTTACAATGACTTTACTGGGTTTGCCATCACAAGTCACTTTTTAAATTAACACTTTATACATGTTCAAAGGCACATGCACTTCTAGTGCAGCAAATAATTGAAACAATACCTCACATGGTGATACAAGCACAAAATACAGCACAAATTCTCCTTAGACATTGCTCTTTTGAAAAAAAATGACGGGCCACTTGAATTTTCAATAAGTGGCCATGTAGGGGTCAATTGAAAAATTACACAAGGGTTAAAATATAAAAATGCTACAATCATATTGAAAACTATAGCACATTATTTGTCTGATCATAAAGATTCCAAAAAGGTATAGTTTGGAGTATCTATGACTGAATGATATGGAGTTATGAGGTAAAAACCTTAAGAATGTGACAAAGGTCAATTTCAGTTTGTACAGGGGTCAAAAGTTAAAGTTACTCCAATTTTAGTAAAAAATTGTGCAAATTGCTGATTGAGCTACTTGGATTAATAAATGGAATAGTTTTGACAGTGCTGAATGCTTGGTCTC
The DNA here is from genome assembly GCF_902500255.1 of Thalassophryne amazonica. Lineage (NCBI taxonomy): Eukaryota > Metazoa > Chordata > Actinopteri > Batrachoidiformes > Batrachoididae > Thalassophryne > Thalassophryne amazonica. The sequence goes on from NC_047114.1 coordinate 25,015,119, forward strand.
TAACGTAAAGGTCAAATTGTTATGTGTCGGACGCAGCTCGGAGAACCGACCAGCGTTTGAAGGACCCAGTATGAAATAAGCAGAGCACGGTTCAAAGGCTAACTGAATTTAATACATAACAGTGATAATATAACAAAAAGGTGCGGCCTGGCGTGGTGTGCTCCCAGCAGCGCTAACGGTCCGGAGCCAGAAGCTGTTTCGGACCCAAGGACCCCGCCGACACCCCCCAGGTGGCCACAACAACCGAGTCTGTGAAAGAAGGAACCATTATGTGAGTCCACACTCTACACACAGAACACTTAAAGGTGTACAAACAGCAAACACTTCCTGGCTTGATTACCGATCAGCTTCCCAACCTGCAGGCATGGAACATCCAGTTCACAAAACTCCACCGCAGTGGAAGCTGATACATGACTAACAAACAGCTCAATACAATAAGGTGTGAGGGACACCACATTTACTGACTGTATAACTGTTAGTCACAAAATCTAACGTACCTCAGGAAGTGTGCTGACGAGCGTGAGACCTCACCCCCTCCTCTTTCACAGACTGTGCATCAAACCTGGACGTTCTCAGCATCCGCTGCTGATGAGATGGCTCCCAAGACGACGATCTCACCCGTCTGGTCACAAGGTCGAGTCTCTGGCAAATACACACTGTGCACTCCAGTCTTAAATGCCAACATGTTCCAATCCATCCAGATGCACCACAGCTGTGAGTCCTGACGAGTCGCAGGTGATCAGGGTGAGGTCCTGACAGCCTCAGCAACACAGCCACTCAGTCCCAAACGCAAGCCACCTGGGAGGAAACCAAAAGACAAACAAACCGGCAGCCAGGCCCCCCCAGCCATATAACACAAATAATGTTGACGTCCATTGAATTCTATGACATGTGACATATGTTACCCAGTAATGTCATAACAAAGCATGATACATGGTGCAAACTATTCCTTTTAGAAACCCTATTAACTCAATCAATAATTTGCATCACCTTTGAACAAAATTGGAGCAACTCTAACGTTTGACCACTGTACAAACTGAAACTGAACTTTGTCACCATTCTTGTTGTTTTTACCCCATAACTCTATAGAATTCAGTCATAGACACTGTTGCCATAGTTACTTTGAAAAAGTAATCCAATTACTGATTAGCGATTAGTCCTTGAAAAAGTAACTTAGTTACTTTACTGATTACTCAATTGTAAAAGTAACTAAATTAGATTACTAGTTACTTTTTTAGTTACTTTCCCCAACAACCCTCTGCCACCTCAACATGACAATGATACTTGTTTTGCCAAAACTCACTTTATAGTCACCCTTTCTTGACTTCAATAAAAATAAATACTAATAAAAAGTAAAATAAAGACCTCTTTCTTGACCTCATATTTAACTGTTGACAGCACTGTAACAGTAAAACAATAATAAGTACAACAATTTATAAACTACATTGTTTATAAATGTAACTTTTAAATTATTTCTAACATTTTTCTAACATTTAAATTCTCTCTAAACATTTTACTTGTCAAAATTATTATTATTATAAGTAGTATTAGTAGTTGTAGTAAAAAAAAGGCTTCAAAACTGGACCTTTAATCTAGGGGTGTTGTGAGGGGGGCACATCCTTGCCCCACGGCCCCATTCCATATGGATTCGCCCCTGCTTTGCCATTTGAGCACAAGGAATGGATAACATTTATTTATGCAGAAAACATGACCAGATTTACAGGTAAAAAAGTTTTATTGCATTTTCACATCATGTGGTCCTCATAAAGAGGGTTTAGGTGCATTTGAGTGGAAAATAGTGTTAGTTGTTGATACGTCGCGGAGGATCAGCTGTTTTTAATGAGCAGATATGAAGCGGCTCAGCTCAGAATTCTAAATAAAGGAGAAAAAAAGCATAAAAATGTCTTTGTAAAGCTCAGTGCAGGTGTGCTGTTGTCAGCACGCTTTAAGAGGTGAGGACGAGTCGTAGCTGCTGCAGAAAACTGTGGATGAAAAGCTCACAGTTTGCTTAAAGTGGGCAGTTCAGTTGAACCTGTTGGGAAGGTGTCGTGACATGGACCCACAACAGGGGACGCTAAGGAATGGACAATGGATAAGCCAACGAGTAACAATTTAATGTTGTGAAAACACACAACGGAATACAGACAGAAATATGGATTGCCAATAATACACCAGGTGACGTGTGGGCAGGCTCGAAGATAGAAGACCTCTGGCGAGAGAAGAGCTGATTCCCACACAGCTTCCACCACCAACGGGCCTGAAGAACACCGGAGCTGCCAAGTCCTGAGTCCCCAGGTGGCCTCTGCCTTTGGCTGTCGACCCTGGTACTGCTGGCAGAGAATAGAGAAAGTCCAGGTGAGTGTGAGTCCGCACACTCAGTAGTCCACTCACAGTTAATGTTCTTTTATGGAGGGAGCACCTCCACCTCCAATCACACACTCGTGCAGCTCCTGTTTAACTACTTATCTGAGATGGAGCGTGATGCGAAGTCGTCGCGGTCACGCCTTTACGCCAGCTCTGATAAGGACACCACAGGGCAAACGGCTGCAAAGAAGAGTTCAGTGGTAGTTTAGCAGAGAAATTTCAATAGAGACGGAATACCTCTTGGTTGCTGATTTCTCGGCGGGGAGGTGGAGTTGCAGTCCGGTTTTTATGGTGATGTGGATGATGAGTGACAGCTGGTGCTGGTGATGAGTGACAGCTGTCACTCTCTGTTGCTCCGACGCCCTCTCGTGCTTGAAGCCCGCACTTCAAGCAGGGCGCCATCTGGTGGTGGTGGGCCAGCAGTACCTCCTATTCAGCGGCCCACACAACAAGACCCCCCTCAACGGGCGCCTCCTGGCGCCCGACCAGGCTTGTCCGGGTGACGGTGGTAAAACTCAGCCAGGAGGGCCGGGTCCAGGATGAAGCTCCTCCTCACCCAGGAGCGTTCCTCGGGTCTGTACCTCTCCCAGTCCACCAGGTATTGGAAACCCCGTCCTTCCGACGGATGTCCAGGAGCCGACATACGGTCCATGCCGGCTCCCTGTCGATGATCCGGGCAGGAGGCGGTGCAGATCCAGGGGTGCAAAGTGGTGAGGTATGATGAGGTTTCAAACGGGACACATGGAAGATGGGGTGGATCCGCAGTGAAGCTGAAGCTACCAGCTTCACTGCAGATCCACCCCATCCGGGCTGAGGACCTTGAGGACGGTGAACGGTCCGATGAAGTGGTCTTTCAGTTTCGGTGACTCGACCTGGAGCGGTATGTCCTTGGTGGATAACCACACCTCCTGCCCAGGCTGGTACGCAGGGGCCGGGGAACGCCGGCGATCCGCATGGGCCTTGGCCCTCGTCCGGGCCTTCAACAGGGCAGAACGGGCGGTTCGCCACACCCGGCGGCACCTCCTGAGGTGGGCCTGGACCGACGGCACTCCGACCTCTCCCTCCACAAGCGGAAACAATGGGGGCTGGTACCCCAAACATGCCTCAAACGGGGAGAGGCCGGTAGCAGACGAGACCTGGCTGTTATGGGCATACTCGATCCAGGCCAGATGGTTACTCCAGGCCGCCGGGTGTGCGGAGGTTACGCAGCGAAGGACCTGCTCCAGCTCCTGGTTAGCCCGTTCTGCCTGGCCGTTTGTCTGGGGGTGGTACCCGGACGAGAGACTCACAGTGGCCCCCAGCTCCCTACAGAAACTCCTCCAGACCTGCGAGAAGAACTGGGGACCACGATCCAATACGATGTCCGATGGTATCCCATGCAGACGCATGACGTGGTGGACCAGGAGGTCTGCCGTCTCCTGGGCCATCGGGAGCTTCGGGAAAGCCATGAAGTGGGCCACCTTGGAGAACCAATCCACTATCGTGAGGATGACGGTGTTGCCCTGGGATGGCAGGAGGCCCGTGATGAAGTCCAGGCCGATGTGGGACCAGGGGCGATGAGGCACCGGTAGGGGTCGGAGGAGTCCTGAGGTCCTCTTGTGGTCTGCCTTGCCCCTGGCACAGGTGGTGCAGGCCTGGACGTAGTCCTGGATGTCGGCTTCCATAGATGCCCACCAGAAGTGCTGCTGGACTACTGCCATGGTCCTGCGCACTCCGGGATGACAGGAGAGCTTGGACCCGTGACAGAAGTCCAAGACGGCAGCTCTGGCTTCTGGTGGGACGTACAATCTGTTCTTAGGGCCGGTCCCCGGGTCCGGGTTCCTTGCCAGGGCCTCCCGGACGGTCTTCTCCATGTCCCAGGTGAGGGTGGCCACGACAGTGGACTCGGGGATGATGGTCTCGGTTGGGTCCAACAGCTCAGCCTTGGCTTCCTCTTCGTGCACCTGGAACAGTGCATCCGATCATTGGTTCTTAGTCCCGGGGCGGTATGTGATCTGGAAGTCAAAGCGCCCGAAGAACAGAGACCAGCGGGCTTGCCTGGGGTTCAGCCGCTTGGCGGTCCGGATGTACTCAAGGTTCCGATGGTCCGTGAAAACCGTGAAGGGCAACGTCGCTCCCTCCAACAGGTGTCTCCACTCTTCAAGAGCCTCCTTCACTGCGAGGAGTTCCCGATTGCCCACGTCATAGTTGCGCTCGGCTGGGGTCAACCTGCGGGAAAAATAGGCACAAGGATGGAGAACCTTGTTGGCCTCCACGCTCTGGGACAGCACGGCTCCTATCCCTGAGTCAGAGGCGTCCACCTCCACTATGAACTGGCGATTAGGATCAGGCTGCACCAGAACTGATGCAGACGAGAACCGGCGTTTCAACTCCCTGAACGCGGCTTCGCACCGATCCGACCAGGTGAAAGGGACTTTAGTGGAGGTCAGGGCAGTCAGGGGGTTAACTACCTGACGGTACCCCTTAATGAACCTCCGGTAGAAATTCGCAAAGCCGAGGAACTGTTGCAGCTTCCTTCGGCTTGTTGGTTGGGGCCAATCTCTCACCGCCGCAACCTTGGCCCGATCAGGGGTGACGGAGTTGGAGGAGATGATGAACCCCAAGAAGGACAAAGATGTATGGTGGAACTCGCACTTCTCGCCCTTCACGAACAACCGGTTCTCTAACAACCGCTGTAGGACCTGACGTACATGCTGGACATGAGTCTCAGGGTCCGGAGAAAAGATGAGTATATCATCCAGATATACGAAGACAAACTGATGCAGGAAGTCCCGCAAGACGTCATTTACCAAAGCTTGGAACGTCGCGGGGGCGTTCGTGAGGCCGAACGGCATGACCAGGTACTCACCCTTCCGGATCCGAACTAGGTGGTACGCATTCCTAAGATCGAGTTTAGTGAAGATTTTGGCTCCATGCAGGGGCGTGAACACCGAATCCAACAGAGGTAATGGGTATCGGTTGCGAACCATGATCTCGTTCAGCCCTCTGTATTCGATGCATGGATGGAGTCCGCCGTCTTTTTTGCCCACAAAAAAGAAACCTGCACCCATCGGGGAGGTGGAGTTCCGGATCAGCCCGGCAGCTAAGGAGTCCCGGATGTAGGTCTCCATTGATTCGCGTTCCGGACGTGAGAGGCTGTACAGCCTGCTGGACGGGTACTCAGCGCCCGGGATCAAATCGATGGCACAATCGTACAGTCGGTGCGGGGGAAGAGTGAGTGCCAGATCTTTGCTGAAGACGTCAGCAAGATCGTGGTACTCCTTTGGCACCGCCGACAGATTGGGGGGGACTTTGACCTCCTCATTAGCCATCATGCCGGGTGGAACCGAGGATCCTAAACACTCCGGTGGCAGGTTTCGCTCCACTGCGTCACAACCCCAGACGGCCAATCAATCCGAGGATTGTGCTTCATCATCCATGGGAACCCCAAAATCACTCGGGAGGTAGAAGGTGTTACATGAAACACGATCTCCTCCCTGTGATTCCCAGACACAACCAAGGCTGTGTCTGATGTGTGATTAATGGAAGTAGGGTGCCATCTAGTGCCCCCACCTGCAATGGTGACGGCAGAGCCACCAGGGGGAGCCCTACTTCCCTTGCCCATCTGCTGTCCAGCAGATTCCCTTCCGACCCCGTGTCTACCAGTGCTGGGGCGTGAAGGTTTAAATCCCCACTCAGGATCGTTACTGGGATTCGTGCAGATTTACGGGGCTTCCCCGCGTGTGTGTTATGGCCCACCCTTAGCCCAGTTTCTAAGGACGGGCGTTGTAGTTTGACCGTTTGGGGCAGTCTTTTTTCATGTGCTCACAAGAGCCACAGAAAAAACACTCCCCGCGGGCCAGCCTCCTTTGTCTGATGTTTGCTTTCACTTTGGCCCTGCTCGTGTCCATAGCTTCGTCAGCAGGGGGAGCTGTTGCCACACGGAGCTCTCTGGCAGTGGAGCCACCCTTTCGGAACCGGAAGGGAGAGGGACGGCTCGTGCCCAGCCACGCCCCCTGGCCTGCTCCCGACGGTGTTCATCCAAACGGTTGTCTAAGCGTATAACCAAATCGACAAGCCCATCAAAATCCCGTGGTTCCTCCTTAGCCAGCAGATGCTCCTTCAGGACCGGAGACAGTCCATTTATGAAGGTGGCGCGGAGCGCAACGTTATTCCAGCCGGACCTCGCTGCCGCGATGCGTAAGTCGACTGCATACTCAGCTGCACTCCGGCGCCCCTGTCTCATTGACAGTAGCACGCTCGAAGCAGTCTCGCCTCTGTTGGGATGATCAAAAACCTGTTTGAACTCCCGCACAAACCCAGCGTAAGACGTTAGGAGCCGTGAGTTCTGCTCCCAGAGCGCCGTAGCCCAGGCGTGTGCCTCTCCTCGAAGCAAATTGATCACATAAGCCACCCGGCTAGCATCTGAAGCGTACATAATTGGACGCTGTGCAAAAACGAGCGAACACTGCATGAGGAAGTCTGCAACGTCTCGACACAACCTCCGTACGGTTCCGGGGGGCTTATGTATGCTTCAGGGGACGGTGGGGGGGTCGTTGAATGACCAGTGGAATGTCTGTGTCGGGCCCAGGACCAGCAAGAGGAGGGACTGCAGCAGTGCCCTGATCGCGCGCTTCCACCCTGGCGGTGAGAGCCTCCATCCACCGATTAAGGAGTACATTCTGCTCGGTCACCAAATCCAACCAAGCCGTGAAAGCGGTTAGAATATGCTGCAGATCACTCAACACGCCTCCCGCTGACGCCTGCGCCTCTTGCTCTTCCATTGGCCGTTCAAGATCCATGACAATTGGCCGAGAAATCCTGTTGGGAAGGTGTCGTGACACGGACCCACAACAGGGGACGCTAAGGAATGGACAATGGATAAGCCAACGAGTAACAATTTAATGTTGTGAAAACACACAACGGAATACAGACAGAAATATGGATTGCCAATAATACACCAGGTGACGTGTGGGCAGGCTCGAAGATAGAAGACCTCTGGCGAGAGAAGAGTTGATTCCCACACAGCTTCCACCACCAACGGGCCTGAAGAACACCGGAGCCGCCAAGTCCCGAGTCCCCAGGTGGCCTCTGCCTTCGGCTGTCGACCCTGGTACTGCTGGCAGAGAATAGAGAAAGTCCAGGTGAGTGTGAGTCCGCACACTCAGTAGTCCACTCACAGTTAATGTTCTTTTATGGAGGGAGCACCTCCACCTCCAATCACACACTCGTGCAGCTCCTGTTTAACCACTTATCTGAGATGGAGCGTGATGCGAAGTCGTCGCGGTCACGCCTTTACGCCAGCTCCGATAAGGACACCACAGGGCAAACGGCTGCAAAGAAGAGTTCAGTGGTAGTTTAGCAGAGAAATTTCAATAGAGACAGAATACCTCTTGGTTGCTGATTTCTCGGCGGGGAGGTGGAGTTGCAGTCCGGCTTTTATGGTGATGTGGATGATGAGTGACAGCTGGTGCAGGTGATGAGTGACAGCTGTCACTCTCTGTTGCTCCGACGCCCTCTCGTGCTTGAAGCCCGCACTTCAAGCAGGGCGCCATCTGGTGGTGGTGGGCCAGCAGTACCTCCTCTTCAGCGGCCCACACAACAGAACCGCGACCTCCTGCCCACGGACCAAGTTTAATGGTGCTTTCGACCCACAATGCAAAAACAATAGTAACGCACAGTGACTTGGAGAAGTAACTTTAATCCGATTACTGATTTGGAAAGATTAACGCGTTAGATTACTCGTTAGTAAAAAAAGTGGTTCGATTAGAGTAACGCGTTACTAAGTAACTAAGTACTAAGTGGGGGCTGGAGCTTATCTCAGTGATCATTGCGCGAGAGGCATGATGCACCATAGACAGGCTGCCAATCTATTGCAGGGCCACATATACGATATCTCTCTCTCTCTCTCTCTCTCTCTCTCTCTCTCTCTCTCTCTCTCTCTCTCTCTCTCTCTCTCTCTCTCTCTCTATATATATATATATATATATATATATATATATATTGTAGACAAACAAATTCACACTCTCATGCACACCTACGTTCATTTTTTTCATGTTACCATCTAACCTGCATGTCCTTGGAAATGGAAGGAAGCTGGAACACTCGGGGAACCCAGGTAAATGGGGAGGACATTCAAACTCCACACACAAATGACCTGGTGGGAAGCTATCCAGGACCCTCCTGCTGTGAGGTAACAGTGCTACCAATGAGCAACCATGCTTCCTCATAATAATATTACCTCATTAAATTTGTAATAATTATTTACATTTTACATTTTCATTGCATTTGACAAAGAATTACATTTGTACATAGTGCATCCGGAAAGTATTCATAGAGCTTCACTTTTTCCACATTTTGTTATGTTAGTCTTATTCCAAAATGGAGTAAATACATTTTTTTTTTCCCTCAAAATTCTACTCGCAACACCCCATAATGAGAATATGAAAAAAGGTTCTTGTTGTTTTTTTTTTTTTGAAAATTTATTAAAAATAAAAAACTAAGAAATCACATGTACATAAGTATTCACACCCTTTGCTCAATACTCAATACAATTACAGCCTCAAGTCTTCATGAATATGATGCCACAAGCTTGGCACACCTGTCTTTAAACAATTTTTCCATTCCTCTTTGCAGCACCTCTCAAGCTCCATGAGGTTGGATGGGGAGCGTCGGTGCTCAGCCATTTTCAGATCTCTCCAGAGATGTTCAATTAGATTCAGGTCTGGGCTCTGGCTGGACCACTCAAGGACATTCACAGCTTTGTCCTGAAGCCACTCCTTTGATATCTTGGCTGTGTGCTTAGGGTCATTGCCCTGCTGCAAAATGAACTGTCACCCCAGTCTGAGTTCAAGAGTGCGCTGGAGCAGGTTTTCATCCAGGATGTCTCTGTGCATTGCTGCATTCATCTTTCCCTCAATCCTGACTAGTCTCCTAGTTCCTGCCACTGAAAAACATCCCCACAGCATGATACTGCCACCACCATGAATTATCGGCTTCAACTAGCATCTCCTTTTGTGTCTGAAGCGTTTGATGTGTAGGAGGCATCGCATTGGAGGCATCACGTCGGATGCAGCAAGGGGGTGGAGATTTCTACATCACACTCTGGCTTTTCTACAGCCCGAAAAAGCTGAGCAATCACCATCTTGGATTTGCATCTGTCAGAACCACAAAAAAGCTGAAAAAAACAGCAGTAGGACGAGTCACCCATCACCCTGCTGGGAAAAGCTTTTTTCAGTGACTTTTCGGAGTGACACCAAGCCAAGGGAGGACTGATGAGACGGTGGGATCGATTGGGCCACGACAGTGGGCAGAGCCACATGGAGCAGACGGGGTTTAGGACACATTCCTGGGCAGAGCGAGACACCACAGCCGGGGTGATCGAGCAGACTCACTCAATCAGAAATGTCTCACTTTTGGATATGTACAAACAACCAGTTTGAGCAATGGAGATTAGTTCTGCAAATCTGGCTGAGGTGAAAATAATTAAAAAATATAATTTGATGTTACTGCACTGCTGAAGGTTTAATGCTCAGCTAATGTTAGCTTAGCGTTTTAGTTGCAGAATCAGTCGAGCTGGGTGAACATTTTAATTTGTACATGGTTCAGTCTATTTTTTTACTAAATAAAGCTACAGTTTTTTAGTTGTTGCTTCTGTGACTATAACAAATTTAAATTTTCAATTTATTTTCATTTATATAGCGCCAAATCACAACAAAGTTGCCTCAGGGTGCTTCACACAAGTAAGGTCTAACCTTACCAACCCCGAGAGCAGCTGTGCCCAATCCTGTTCCTGGAGAGGCCCTATCCTGTATGTTTTCTAACGCTCCCTGTTCCACTTCCAGGCGGTTCACTCTATCAGGTGTGCTCAGCCACATGATAGCGTTAACTCAGCAGGGGTCACTAAACCTGTTCCTGAAGAGGCCCTGGCCTGCAGGTTTTCCACATCTACCTACTTAAGTCACACCTGATTTTTAAAAGTGGTGTAATCTTCTTCAGCCCAGGCAAAATTATAATCTTTTTCTTTTTTTTTTTACACATTTTAAAAACTTCATGTCTTGACAGTACCAAGGCTCCCATTTTGACTTAGATGGGAATTGGTTGGTAATTCCACAGATACAGTTTGCCCACAGTAGGTTCTGTGATGAATGATATGTGCACAACTTAATCATTGGTCTTATCAGATGGT